>NC_083632.1:1804452-1841952 GCF_963584025.1 Labrus mixtus
TTTTTCGTCTCCTGGTCTGTGAATCCTTCACATACTGTCAACAAGACTCAGGCCATGTATGCAAGAAGGACATCCAGCTTCAATGTTTGAAACATTTGTTCAAGCCCCTAAGGAAAGATGTGATATCTACTTAATTTGTTTTGCAGATGTTGGTCCTTTTAGGGCCTGATTTGCATGTGTAGGTGACCATCAGGGGTGTACATATGTGAGAGAAAATCGAAGATCGATTTTAACTTGAAGTATGGTCGCCAAATAACCTTTGGGAGCTTGGATCATAATGGACAGCAGAAAAAGCTCAATAAGCACATGGATAAGGTTGTAGTAGGTATGTGAGATGCCAGGTCTCCATGCACATTCAAACCTCTGCGGATGATCTATCGCAAGGGGAGAGGGAGAGAGAGACAGCGCAGCGGTAGGCGATCAAGTAGAGAAAGAGAGAGAGAGAGAGAGAGAGAGAGAGAGAGAGAGAGCGCGCTAGTGAGTGCTGTGGTATTGAGACTGGTATTGATACGATTGATATTTTTAGATTTTTTGCTTTTTCGTCTTTATTTGATGGGACAGTGGATATAGTAGGACATCAGCAGAGAGAGAGAGAGAGAGAGAGAGAGAGAGAGAGGGGAATGACATGTAAAGGTCAGTTTTGAACCCAGGAGAACTATAGCGTCCATACATGGAGTCCGACTTAACTGCTAGGCCATCTGCGCCCCTTGAATGTTGTTGTTGATGATGATAAAATAATACTTTCCATACATCCTGAGCTTTGCCTCTGAGCGCTGCCTGTCAGCACTGTGCTTGTCTTGTACTCACTCTCAGAAGTTCGTCGGCTAAATGAATCAAAACTGTAGCTGGATAATGGTTATATCAGCGCACACACTGTTTTGTGTAAACACACAGAAGTTAACTGGTCAGACCTGGAGGCCTGTTGAGCGAGCATCAGTGAGTGTTAATGTGACGACAAACAACGCTCCAGCAGTTACACGTTTGTACGGATTCTGTCCTAAAGCAACTTGTGCTCCATTTTAATGTCTCCCAGAAAAACTGCTCTCTGTTTGTCTCTCCACACATAAACAACTGACACACACATACATGACAACACCACTAAGACTCAAACACACCTCTAGCAATGTAGAGCATGGGTAAAAACAGCTGCAAACATCTGTCTATTCCAACCACTCTGACTGTCTGAGCCCCGAGGCAAGAAAATAAATAAATGAACTGTTGCACAGAAACGTCGCCTGTTACTATGTGACAGCAGCAACGCCTCATATTTGTGTCAAAATCAGCAGAGGGGAAGTGACAAAAAGAGAGGAGCTGTGTTTGTATGAGGACAGGTCTAGTGCCATCTTGTGACCAGTGAGACATAAAGCACCTCAGACCTGCTGAAGGTGAACAGGTACAGGTACTGTTCTCACAGCAGACAGCTTAAGTTAAGCACAAGTTGAAGACTGATCTAAATAATTATGAAAAGCAACATGCACGCCTGTTACTAGTGCTGTGAATCATCTAAAACATCGCTCACCTTGGCAAAAATAGAGACTGTAGTGTGTAAAGTGATGGCATTAAATAAACAGTGTAGTAAAATAAAGCTAGAAGTCTAACACCTGCTCCTCCTGTGTATTCAAATAATATCATTATAAGCAAACAAGAAAACAAATGTCTGTATTTATATGTCAGCTGAGAGGATTTATTTTGCTGATTGAATAAGAAAGATTTTCTGTCTTTAAATGTCATCTTGTGCAAAACACAGCACACATTTGGAAAGCAGATAAATAGGTTATTTTAATGGTAAACAGACTTGATCTTGTATGTTTAACACGTACACATTCACACACTGATGGTAGAGGCTGCTGTGAAAAGTGAACATCAGAAGTAACTCATACACATTCATACGCTGCCGACAAAGCAGCAGGAGCAACTTGGGGTTAAGTGTCTTGCCCAAGGACACATCAGACATGTTGCTGCAGGAGCTGGGGATTGAACCTTCCTTTTGAGAGACAACCCACTCTACCAACTGAGCCACAGCCGCCTACCTTTCCCTCTTTTTATTGGTCATTTTAACACAAACTATTTAATAACCTCTGTAGAAGAATTAGCAGAAAGACTCTCTCTCTCTCTCTCTCTCTCTCTCTCTCTCTCTCTCTCTCTCTACATTATCGATCTGCTATAAGGTCCTCTGATTTGCCTGCTGGACAAACAAAGAATCACTGAAGCAAGAGCTAAACTTCATTAGCTTGCAGTTAAGAAACTGTGAAGCAGCAACTCATTACATAGAAGTTAGAGTATAGATGGTGCAGTCTATACATGCATAAAAGACAGCATAGCACACTGGGTAAACAGTACATAATAAGAGAGTAAAATATATGTTTGCTTTGAAAGCAGGAGGAGGCATTTGATGGGACTGGAGGAGAAGGAAGGTAAACTCCTGATTAAAAGAGTTTCATTAATCTTAGGTTTTTTGTTATCACAAAAACTCAGCAGTGTGAAAAACCCACAGCCACTTTCATGTATTTCTGAGAAGCCGAAATGTTTTTCTCTCCAGGGGTTCAGCCTGACAACAGCAGTATTTGTAGCTGTAAATTGTCTGGAGGAGAGTGTTTGAGTTGGTCCCAGATGTAAATCTTCCAATGGGAGCGCAGCAGCATGCCTGAGTGTATCCATGGTAGGAAAGAGAGAAAAAAAACAGGGGGAGACCAGGAGAGACGGGGGGAACATCCAGACAGAAGCTTGTCACTTTAATTTATGGGAAGCCTTGAGCAAACCTCCAGCGTGTGTGTGAGGCGTTGGAGTGTGTGTGTGGGTCTATGTGGGACAAACAGATGCTATAGATTACCACGAGAAGCACTGCTGGTCATCTGCTGCAAAACCTAAAGGTCTGCTGAAACATGACTGTGTTACAGAGATGCTGCAACAACATCTGTCCTGTATTTAAACTTTATTTATGCAGAGACATCATTCACTCTTAACTTGATATTTACATTCACCGTAATACATTCAACCACAGCTGGGAGCTGCCCAGTGCAACCAGCACTCACCCACAGCTACATGGACGAATTATCCCTGGACACAAACTCGCCTTGGACCCCTAAGGCGACTTTTACACACAAACTGCTTGTGCCCTCCCCAAGCATACAGAGTTTGCCTGCAGAATAACAGAGGCCAACCCACAACACCACAGCACATTTTCCTTTGAAATTCTGTTATTGATTGTTTTATAATACTAAAACCTTTTCTGGGCATATAAAATTGTTTGTAGTTCCAGTGAACACAAAGACACGGCTGTTTGAAGCTTGTAGCTCGCTCTCTGACTCTCTCTCCCACTCTCTCTCTCTCATTGACTCTCCCTTCCCTGAGACGGACCCTTGCCCACTTTGCCCATGCTGTGATCTGCCTTTGCACAGCTATACAGTATATCTCAAATCTGACATTCTAAAGTTAAAGAAACTCCATTTGTTGGTCACAGACTTTTGTTTTTTCTTCTTTCAGAAAGCATTTGAGAAAATTAGGATTGATATATTGTTCAATACATAAATTATTGGTCTGTATAATCAGATTTATTTAAACTATGAAAATCCCATTATGATGTGTTATTTCATTAAGTTGTTGTAATGTCTCACTATAATGAAGTGAATATTTGTTGGAAACACCTCATTAAACAGGTCTGTTTTATTCTTACTACTTTTAATGTGATTTGGTTTAGACAAAGTTCTGGGATGGTTATTTTAGTAAAATCAATTTTGGTCACTTCTCAAGCCGCTGATTTCCTGACAGAATTGATCTACTGAAACTTTAAGCCTTTCAACATTAGAAACCTTTTATACACATTTTGTGGTACTCTTCACTTTTCTGGTAGAATGCAACCTTACTGGTAGAGCCCAGGCTGTTCATAGTTAGAGGGTGTTACCTCTGGTGTACTACAAATTCACCAGGGGGTACCTCAAGGTTCAGTTCTGGGCCCACTTTTATTTTCTATCTTTACTAATTTTACAAAATATTCCAAATTCTTCTTTTCATTTTTATGCTGATGATACTGCGATATTTCCTACTGCTGCACGAGCTTTATCAAATCTTCAGCATGAATTTGATTTTGTACAAGAACATCTTTATCAGCTCCAACTTGTTTTAAACGCAGACAAAACTAAACTCATGTTCTTTGCATCCTGACGGATGGCGAAAAGAGCATTTGGGTGTTATAGGGCAACAATATAATTCATAAAATGTGTAAACATTTGAGAATCAGATTGAGCGATAATCTTTTACAGGAAATGATTCGTTTTTGAACAGACCCATTAAACAAAACATTAATTCTCTCAGGTGTTTCTGTGATATGTTTTATGTCCTCTTTAATAGCCTTGGCTCAAGTTGAACATATATCCTTAAAGTCTGATTGGGATATCTGTAGAAAATTTTGCTATCTTCCCAAGCAGGCCCACCCACAAGAGTTGGCTGGGTCCCTGAAAGACCCAGTAAGTGGGCCCTCCCTGGATGTCATTTAATTTGGATAAGTATGGTTAGCACAACATTTGCTTCCTGGGCCTGGCTAAGATCTGATTTTGGAGCTGACTTAAAAAATTTAGTCATGGGCCCTGGCATGGTTATACACAGTCAGACAATACTGGCCTCAAAGTTAAATCCAAAAGGCTCGCCCCACAAAGTTAGGACTACATAAAAAAACGAACAAGCCGGTCTTGTCGGTGGCTTTGCTCCAAAGCTCAATTTTCACAAACAAAAGAAAAATGTAGATATTTTTCATTTCAAAGTTAGATTTTCTTGCCAGTTTTTTCTTCTGTTTTGGCGTGTAATGTCTAATTTCATCTGTTCTGTGTGTTCAACCAGAGGCACACACTGCACACAGAAAGCCCGGACCGGCACATATTACTGAAATCATGACATTACTCATCCATGTGTAAAACCAGCTACAGCTCAGCAGTCTATTTTTCCTTTAACTCCACCATGTCATTACTGCTGCTGGTGGTAGTTAATGGGCTGCCACCTCCTCCCAGCTTGCTCCTGGCACCACCTCTGTTATTACAGCTCTGCTGCTGCTAACAGCGCTACAAGTCCAGCTGATGAATGGCCCGATAATAATCTGACTTTACTCTCACTGTTGCAACTGTGACTCTGATGCAGTCGCCATGGGGAAGACGTCATATGTCAGCTTTCTATTCATGTTGGCTCTTCAGTACACTTATATTACTGGTGAAACTGTTTTGGGAAAATATTTGGACAATCATGAAGCAGATTCTTGGATAACTGTTCCCATTAACTTTCATATCAATTTACTCAGTTTTCTGAGGAACAGGAGGTGACAGATACCATCTGAAAATATTTACAGAAGAAGCTAAAAAAAAGGGATCACCCGTTAATGGCCAAAGACTGATCCATCATGGAAGATAACTCGCCTCGAAAACATTAAAGAGGTCCAGGAGATGGGAAAGATTGCATTTTCCTGCCCAGAGAGGGGCTCATAGTCGTTACAGACAACAGTAAGTAGCACGAGTAGCATTGTGACGCTTGCACCGTTAGCATGAAGAAGTTTAGCCAACACACCACATGGCCGTTTATGGGCTTAATGAATGAACAAGTCAATGAATTACATTTTTTAAACTCCCATCACATCTGTTTGGGCAAAAGAACGAGGGGATGATTAGTGTCACAGAAATGTTCACCTCTTCTGCTTGTCTTTTGCTGATTACCATCGTTACATTTGCTGCATATCAATATATAAAGTAACAAAATGTTCAGCTCCGCTACTTACCGATTAGACATAAATTACCCTGTGGCAAACAATGCTACGCTGGGTATACAATCCTAATGACACCCATCCATTATTATATGTGGCATGGATGAATTCCATCAAGATTTTTGCTATGGAAAATGTAAACTCTTATGGCTAGGACATGTGGGGTTCCACTGGGGTCAATTCTGGGACCCCTATTGTTCAATCTCTATATGAAATGCTTTAACGGTTAGGTTGTTATTGCACAGAACTGACATGCTACGTTTTAAAATTCAAACACAGAATAAGATGTGTGATTGTTCAGGCACACAAATACACACTTTCAAAGGTGTGACACTGGCCTCTCCACATGATTCATTATTCTGTGTTCATTATAGTTGAGGGGAGACTAAAAACCGAGTGATTGATCGTCATTGTGCCACCGATATCATATATCAGCTGTCTGGGACACATTCCAAAAGTCTGCTCAAGGCCACGTCTAAACATTTCTCATTACAAGGCTGCGAGTGTGCCAGAGTGAGTGTGAATGTGTGTGTGAGTGTGTGTGTGTTGGTATTACAACCTTGGCCACTTGATGGCCGGGGTCTGACAGAGGCCATTTGTTAGTTTTATGGTTTCATCACACTGAGGTCTGATTATTTGTTCTCGTCTGTGCTTGACTCAGATTTATTGGAAATTATTTTTTTCCTGAGGTTTTGATTTGGAGTTTTTTGGAGCGAGGCTTCGAGAGGAGAGGAAGCGGATCTCCTTAAAATGGTAAAAGGGTTTCTTGTTCATGTATGACGCCGCAATATATATCTTGTCGGTAGTAAGGTTGTCAAAACGTATAATGCTTCGATACTTTTTGACACCACTTGTTTTGAAACAACACCATCTCCACTGTTTTAATGATGATAGTAGCTAAAAATATTCAGATCTTCTGTCATATTTTAACCAAAAGCTGGTGCAAGCAAAAAGAGAGAGAGCACTGAGAGAGTTGGCAGTCTTAATTGTACAAATTCATCCCCACGCTGAGCTCCATTTGTGAGTAAACAATAAAACAATAAAAAGTCATCATGCTACAGTATTGCCCCTGAACCTCTGCTGAAAGTCTGAAAGTCTGATCACAGTAGTTTTTAAAACAGTGAAAGCGAAAGCCGCCCGCTTGAGGCGACAGCCTCAATGCATGGGGCGCGCGCCCTATCCATTGCGCCACCAGCGCGGCCCATGCATTGAGGCTGTCGTCTCAAGCGGGCGACCCGGGCTCGCATCCCGCCCGTGGCCTCCCTCCCGCATGTCGCCCCCCACCCTCTCTCCCTGGCTTCCGACTCTATCCACCGTCCTGTCTCTCGATTAGAGGCACAAAAACCCCAAAAAATAAATCTTTAAAACAGTGAAAGTTTTCAGCATCGATTTGTGCAAAAATGAAAAAGCAGAATACAAAAGAAGACGAGTAAATCCCTGTTTTTTGTTGCAGTATTATTTCAGCTCTCCTGAACTTTGACCAGCAGATTTTGTGCCGCTGACCTGCAGTAATCCGTCCTGACAGGTCTGACCTTTGAGAGAACGGAGAGCAGCAGAGTTTAAACGGAGCCAGCTAATTTAGCTTCTTAGCTTTTTTTTTTCCGTCTCCTGTCTCATTTAATTCAAATCAGAGTTTAAACTCAGCAGCAGCAGAGTCTGGATTTAGGTGATCAACGATATGAATATGTCTTTGAGTCTGAACTTATCGTCTCATTAGCAGCAGAGCTTTTACCACTTTTATTTAAATCTTTAAATTCAATTATGAAAAGCTTGTGCAAACATTTGATTGGATGGTATAAAGAAAATTAATAGTTTTTTTCCGACTGCTATATGAAGCGTCTTTTCACTTACTATCAGATTAGAAATGTTACAGATGAATCTCAGCACTGAACGGTGGATTTAGAGATGTTTCCATGGAACAGGAAATACGCCAGATGAAGTGTAGTTAATCAGTGAAGAGTCATTTTAAGTCCTTAATAACAAACATATTTGTCGTCTCTTTTTCATTGTTCTAACATCTTGAATTTCTGCTTTCTGTATCACTGCTCACTAAAACTAGGCAGAGGCGCTGCTTGTCGACAGGCAAGGTAGCCAATTGCCCGAGCTGACAAACTGAAGCCAAAGCAGTGGCCCAAAAATTGCAATGCCAGTAGAAGCAGTAGTAGCAGAAACCTCCCTAAGAGGGCCCCATCTGACAGGACCCACTCTCCTTGCCCTGCTAAGCATCGCTTGCATTATTTCTGTGAAATCCAAAGTTCCCCAATGAAAGTCAACAAAGAAACTTGAAGGGAAATTATCCGTCTGAAGGAGAGAAAAAAGAAACAGAAAAAAGAGGAAGAGGAGGAAGCGTCGGGACACTGGCAGACATAATGGTGATGAACGTTGGTGGTGGGCCCCCCGATAGATTCTTACTTATGGCCCCAACAGACTCCATAATCGCCACTGAGGCTCAGCACTCCACAAGAGTAATTATCACTGATATGATTTGGAATGAGATACAATAAAACTTCAAATAAAAGCCCATCCTAATTTAAGGCCCAATCCTCTTTAGAAGCCTGGTGAAGCCTCATGTTTTGACAAATAAAAGCAGGTCTTAAACTTACAATATGTAGAATTTTATTACAGTGTTAACACTTAAATATCTATTTTAATTAAAAATGGACAAAACCCATGTTATATATGTTTTTGTTGACCTATCATTTTCCCACCAGTTAGTAAAGCCAGAGAATTTGTTGATTGTATAGCTGTAACGGGACGTGTCTTGTCAATGACAGAGCCGCCATGACGGACACGACATGTCTATCGTTGCCGTGGAAACACCAGATGTTACGTCAAAGACCGCTGCATAAGGAGGCTTCAGTATGGAGGAGGTGTGGCCAATGTCATGCAGGTGCTCAAGGGCGACATCTACTGGATCAAAAAGTCGCTCAGTCTTCGCTTAATCACTGAATTTTTATAGTTAATCTCCCCTTGGTGTCGCCCCCTGGTGTCTCACTCTGGCGCTGCAGCAGTGAGTGACAGCGGGCCTCAGTCATGAGCGGCACACTGGCTTGTCGGATAAGCAGCTCCGTCTTTTGCTGTGAACGTAAATTTGCGTTTAAAAATCAAAACCCTGAATATAAGACGATCTCGCTTTTTCAGGTGTTTTAATTTAAAAAGGATTTAAGTCTTATATTCAGGCCAATACAGTTTTATTCAATGACATCCTCCCCCCACTGTCCTACTTTGACTACTTGTCTTTGCCCCCTTTGTCGCTGACTCATTAATGTATTCATTCTCTCATTTATTCATCATCTCAATCATGTTCTGAACTCCAGCCAGTTCCATCCTTCAACCAGCTGCACTCAGTTCACTTCTCTCTCCGCCGAGTCTCTCTTTGTCTCACTCCCTCTCTGTCAGAATTTCTCTCTTCATCAGAGATCATTAATTACAGCGGGGGAAGCTCGGTAGCAGGAATGAGTGAGAAACAGAAGAAGAAAAAAAAAATGGTGCTCCTCCATCCTCAAATTATAATATCCATCTCTCGGGGGGCTCTGTAAAATTAAAATAAAACCCAAACAAGATCTGAAAGGGAACGCTGGGAGGGCTATATTTGGAACGAGGTCTGCCTTTGCTGCATATAAGATTCTCCAAACTGTTGCCGGCAGGGAGGCGTTCAGGATCAGAGTGAGCCGGCGTGCAGCTTAAAAAGAGCTGCTGATTGGCTCGTGTGTCTAACCTACAATATAGAACAGAGAGAGAATTCCTTAAAGGTATCCTCTCTTTATGTTTAAGAGAGTTACTATTCTCAGAGTATCACCACTTACACTCTTAGGGTGCAGATTAAAATGTCAGCGATTACTGGTATTAAAACAAGAAGGCTTCCTGCTGCGAGAGAACAAAGTTTGCACCATGTTGAACAAGCCTCCATTGTTTTCTTTGACCTCATGTTCAATTTGCCTCATAAATCATTCACAGGCGGAAGATTGATAAAAAAGTTATGGTGGTGTCTAAAAAAATACCAGAAATACTTTCTAGGATCTCTCCCCATATGAGATCCGAGCAGTCAGCCTGCACAGAGAACACACATCAGTCGGTCCTGTGGCAGAGCGCAATCACTCGCCAATCTTCAGCACACAGCCTGCAGCGCTGTAACCGGGCCTGAAGGACACTTGACCTACCACGTGTTGACTCTGTGGAGCCTCGGGCAACACTGCTCTGACTGATCCTGTGATGAGCAAACATCAAGAGAGGACAGACAGACAGAGAAAGGAGCGAAAGGTCTGGAAGAAGACAAACTTCAAACTTCACTCAACAAATTTCTCCCCACAGCGCCGTTCATACTCTACTCGCTTGGAACTTGTACTCAAACTTTCTCATATTTGTTTTCCAATAAAGATATCTCTCGCTCAATAGAGGTAGACATCCGAGCTGCACGACTCAGTAACACCACATTTTCTTCTTTAAAATGAAACAAGGTGAGACAGAAAGTTTAGCAAGTTTACCTGTGATGGCCCTTAAAGTCGGTGGTTTGCAGGTTCAGTTGCAGAAAGTAAAACAAAACAGAAGATACGTTTTTGAAAATTTGACCTACAGATTTGTGCTGCTGACTCAAAGTAAGCAGTTTTGACAGGTCTGACCTTTGCCAAAGCAGAGAGCAGGGTGAGTTTAGTAAAACATATTTTAACCTTAAAAAAGGACAGCCTCAAGAAAAGATCTACAATCAGCTGGTTGAGCTTTATCAGGAATACTTAACGATCGTCTCAACCACGATCAATCTGAAATACAAAGAATGTTCCGTTTGCTTATATATCATTTCATCTCTAGCAATATGTAACTCTGACTCCTAGTGTTTAAAACAGGTACTGCAGTCTTAATTCTAATCATTGTAGAGAGCTGTCTCCCCCCCCCCCCCCCCCCCCTCCTCTCCAAAGTCCATGCTCACTCAGGTCACCATGTGGTGGACTCTGAAGCTTCAGTGTTTATCCAGCTCTGCATGGGTCTGTAAACCTTTCTGTGTTCTAACCTCTCTCCATTTTTCAAAAACATCTCCAATATTGATCCTAGTTTGATCACGTTTCTGCTCGTGGAGCTTATTAGAAACATGCAGAGGCTTTTTAGGTCGGGTACAATCACTTCTATCTGAACCACTTCTCTTGCCCGCTTCCATCGCTGCAACACCTGTTGACCTGATAACTGCTCTCATATCTGGCAAACCGAGGGGCGTCCAAAACGGCCGTGTGTGTGGGGGGGGGGGTGTGTCTTAAAAGCGCCTACCTTCTCTGGTCCAAACAAATCCAGAGCATTCAGGAGCAGAATCTAAAGTTAGAAGGAGGACATACTGGCTGCTGCATTGTTGTTAGAGAAGCCAGCACTTCAACATGTTTCCTTAATGATCAGATAGTAAGATGACAGAAATCTCTCAGCACTCACTCACACCGTGATGTATAAGTACCCTATAATATGACACATACAGTGATCTGAGGATTCGATTGTATTGCCCACTTTCAGTGAGATCTATTTTACATCTGGCTTGATACGATATAAAACCTGCATTTCTCAACTTAATCTTCTTCTTTCACATGAGCCCTTGTCAGAGCATTAAACCTGTAAGATGTGCGGCTTTAGCAGGAGCTGACTGCAGCTTTTGTGAAGACGCTGACAGTGACAGATTGTATCTCCTGTTGCTGATTATTTGGAAATATCTCAAATAACTTAACCGTCACACACCGGAAATTAAACCCAGTTAGTGTCTGCCCATCATGTGTCGGGACTCAGCCAGAGACAAAAACACAACAAGTGCGGAGTCTGTGGACCGTTTGTTTCTCAGTTATTAAGAGAAAAGTAGCAAACGACTGCATCAATATCAAACTGCACACATCGAGGCACAAATATTTAACAACGTGATAAACGTGATCAGACAAAGTAGTGAAGCTCGGGGGAAACAATCTCCCTTACTGCGTCGCATCAGAATAAATTAAGCTCCGTATTGATTCTTTACTTCTGCATCAGCACCTTGGAGAAAGTAGCCTGTGAAAAATAAGATAAATGGGCTACACTTATTGTTATAAGATGTGGATTAAATCTATTCCTGACACTGTTATGCATCTTTTTCCTGCTTTATCAGGGAACAAAAGTTAACTGCAACAGCGAGGCGACTTTTCAGTTACAGCTATGTGTAAGTTCAGCTACCAACGACGGATACAAAGGAGGGTTCAGATATTTTAAATCAATGTCACTCCTTGTGTGCGTGCAGCCAAGACAAACTGGTTTTCCCCAGATAAACATCACAGCACCATGGAAACTTAATGTCCTCCGCTGGGGAACATTTCCAGCCCACTGCGCTTCCCGTGTGTGTAACAACGACTTCATCTTCGTGTGTCACCTCATGTGTATTTCAACAGGGCGTTAATTATGGCATTAATATTCAGTTTGCCTTCGGTTAAAAAAAACATATGCCTGAAGCAGACATGCATATACAGAATGAAGTCACGAGGGAGTGATTGAGATAACAGAAGGAGATGAAAACATGTGTGAATGTTTGGCATGAAATCCATGTTCCTATGGGACTGCACGACTCAATGACGTCAACACATGAACAGTCAAATAACCTCCGTCACAACGCTGAGGTTTCACATCGTTTACAACATCAAGAGTCATCCTTTGCCACCCGTCTCAGCATCCTAAGAGTCCTTGGGTCCTTTTGGGATTCCACTACTATGTAATTCTGTGATATTGTTTCGTGGTTTTCCAAACAATATGAAACAAATAAGCGAGACTCTCGAGTAGACGGAGCTCCCACAACCTTCAGCGAGGTGATCTGGCACCACTACCACCTGACATCCCTGACGCCCAACAACCACCATCGCACTGTGTCGTCCCCACAACAACGGCCTGGCGCCCCGCCACCACCAAGACTTATCTGTATGAATGATGATCTTTGCTGCTTCTGTATATATTCTGTGCAAATTGAGGGTTCTGACTGACTCCCACCCATATGTGTTTGTCTATCCTGTAGATCCGTTTATAGCAAAGAAAAGCCAAAAATAAAGTTATCCAAAAAAGTCCTTTGGTCCCTTTAAAGGCTCTATATAACCAAGAGTGAACAGAGTGCTTCTAGTGTTTCTTATTTCCAGTCTTTTAAAGACAACATGAAACGTAGGAGAACAGAAATTGTATTTAACTTGGGCACTTCAGACTGTAACAGCTTTTTGTGGAACGGTGTAACAACAAGCTGAAGCAGATACCATCAGTTAACACAAGTTAAAAGTATCCACGGCTTTGCTTGTTAACATTGTTGAAAACAACAAAAAAAGGATCCTTATTGACTTCAGGGCGCATCGTCTCAGTGGTGCGGGTATGAATCTTTAGCACATTAAATGGACATTTTGATTAAGTCTCTCTGCACCAGCCTCATCATCATTCACGTCACCTCCCTCTCTCCTCTGTTACATATTTTAAATGTGCAGGAAGAGAGTCCTGGCAAAAAATAGAAAGCAATTTTATCAACGATTTCCTGCGTGTATTGGTCTGCTTAAACGCTGACGGCCTGATGAAATGAGGAATGATGGCTGTAATAAAGCCAGGTACATTTATAGCACAAATACTCCCACGTGGTGCGTCCGTGTGACATTTATCCACCGCTGATGCAGTTACACGGTCAGTAAACATTGACATTTATCTCTGTATCAACAGTGGCCTTGCGCTCATGACGGCACTTTCTTTTGGGTGTCATCTCTGAAGATTTGTGCCAGAAAAGTGACTCGTTATCCTGAGAACGAGCCAGCCGGCAGATATCCTAACATCACAGGAAGTCGATCTTAAATTTGATGCTGCATCTTCAAAGAGAATGGTAATTTAGGACGGAGCCTTCATGATGAGAAGCGGGGACAGCTTAGATCCTCTGTCTTGCTCTGGATCCACACTGCATGCTCAGTGAGTTTCAGTCCCGTCTGCTGCTTTTAAAGACAAACTCAGACACTCAGATCCGCTCATCCTGGTCTGAGTATGAAGCTTTGGGGCACTCAGGGCATCAATATACCAACACTTGGGATGCAGTCCCTCCCTTGTGCCGTTAAACTAGGATGAGAGGCTGCATGACGAGGATGTTTGATGAAAGCGGGGAGGTTTGTGAGTGCAGGTATGCAGCGGAGGTTATCAAGCGGCCACATTCCATCACTGAGGTATGATTGAATTCGGCCCCTGAAGAGACCCTGCAGCTAATTCACATGCCTCTTTTCCTGGGTTCACCACTAAATTGCTGCACCTACAGCAGCACTCGGGCTCACCCCGTCCTCACCTCACCACCAATGACAGGGCATGAACGTGGGCCAAGGCCAGACATCAATCCGGACTCAGGGAGGAAGTTCATGTAATTAGAAAGTGATATTTTTGGCTTGTCTGAGCGCGGGACACGTCCTGAAGGTGAGTAATTGGTATCATTGAGTGAACAGTGGGACAGGATGAGTCAGGGATCGAGATCTATTAGTGGCCACTAATCAGTGTCTCACACTGGGCTCTGGGAGGCGGCCAGCTGGATGAATACTGCCTCTGTTTTGTGCTGTATCACAGAGCGGCAACACCAAATACCGGCAATAATGCTGATAAATACTGTATATGTGTGTGTGTAAATTATAGAATCATCAGAGGGAAGGGCGAGCTGTATCTTAAAGGTCACATATTATGCAAAGTACTTTTTACCATGTGTCTCTAGTCTGTCTACAAACCCCCCAATGATGAGAAAAGTCCATCCTCTCCGTCTTCTGCCTGCTCCACTTTTCAGAAAATGTGTGCTCAAACAGGCCGTTTGGAGATTTTCCCTTCATGACATCACAAAGGGCAGTAGCCCCTCCCCCAGGTGGGTGACACTCCCACAGCTAGGTGTTTGTTCTGCCCTCTGAGTCTGCCTTCTCACCGTAAACAATAGGACATGGAGCGAGAAAGACCGAGTACACCCAAGCCCTTCCAGAGAGGGGGCGTGGTCAGACACAGGTCATTTACATATTTAAAGGTACAGACACAGAAACAGCCTGTTCTGAGCAGGGCTGAAATAGAGGGGTTTATAGACATGATCAAATACAGGATCAGAGTGGATTCAGAACAAGAAACTTCACACACATGTTTTGGGGAGCTCTGAAACATATTTAAACTTTTGGAAAAGGAGGAGGATATGTGACCTTTAAGCTCCTCCTCAAGATAAATGAGCCTGAATCCCTGAATCCATCGGTGATCAGCTAACAGCAATTTAGCTTTAACTGATATCTTTCAACTGAGATCTACATGAAATAATATCTTGAATTTATAAAGCGCCTTTCAAGGGACCCACATCAGAATACACAAACAAGACAACAAAGTTAAACAAGAGGAAGCCCAAATAAACATACATTTATTATGATGCGATACTCTTTATTGTCCCCTTGGGTCAATTTGTCTTGGACTCAAAGTGCTGCCCAACATACAGCTGCTTACACTTGAGTCAATAAATAAAATAAAAAACATTAGAAAAACACATCCTAGTTAGTTAAGTTGTATTAGCAGTAATCCTAACATACTACAATTTGCCACTTTTGTGTCATGCATACAATTATTTCAAACAACGGACTGACACTACCTTGTCAAATGGTGGAAGTCTGATTTTTAAAAAAGGGGAACTCCTCAGTATTCATTTATGCAACACAAAACATTTGATCCGCAAGTAGGGCAACTCCCAGCCTTTGAAATCTGACGGCCATGATTCATTTTTAATACTAATACGGAGACTGAACATCAGAAGCTTTGTGTATAAAGGACAGAGGGAAATGACTGCAGTTACAACATGACATGACATTAAGAATTGTTTTAAAAATTTAGGTAGAGAGCAATCTGTAGGGTCTCAGCCACAACAAGACAGATCAATTTTGAGCCAAAACTTGAATCAGGTTAGATGGAAATGTGTCTGAATTGCAAAACATTTACTAACATGTCATTTTAAAAGATGGTCTACCTCTAGCTGGTCTGGCCTCAGGATCCTCCATCTACTCCTTAATGAGAAATCGTGACCCAAATTCCTGATTGAACCTCAGATGATACGAGACAGAACAAAACAAACGTGGTTATAAAGTGCGTCTTAGACTATTAAAATAATTTACTTTTTCCAGGCACTGATTCGCGACCCACTGAAAATGTCACTTTTGGGTCCCTGACCCACCAGTTGAGAACCACCGGTCTTTCTGGTGGCTTGTCTGTTCCCCAACAAAAGGGAAATAAATGCCTCCAACTAATGTAAGATAATAAAAATGATAGTATTTTGCTTCATTCATAAGGTCATCTCCGGGAATGAATGTGAAGTTTTTTAAGCAGATGGTGCTCTTAATCAAAATAATGTACTGATACTGGTCTTTTCCCAGCATACAGTCTATAAATAGGCTTTGCCTGCAGATGGTTTCCTCATACGATTTGCAGATAAGCCTCTTCATAACTGGAAGCATGTTACATGGCGGTCATAAGTCAACTGTAATGGGAAAAATGGAGAGGGTAAGGCAATTAACGAGACTGATGTGCTGTGAGGAACAGTGAAGCAGGAAGGAAATCCCCTCAGCTGAGGAGGCACTTTCAAAAGGCTGTTTTTCTGCAGTAACATCTTCCTCTCCCTGCCTGTCTGTCTGTGTGAATATGCATATTTCTGAATTTCAAAGCTTCAACTTGGCTCACTGATAGTGAAATCCCTCTGCCATAAGTACCGACTGCCTATACAAATAATACACAAATCCGTAAATAACCATGAGCCCTGATATCTCAAAAACTCATTCCAACACGTAGCAGCATATTCCTCTACCTGGCATTTCAAAAAACTCTTTCATCTGTCAACCCACATGTAACGCAAGGGAGTCAATTTAAACCCGAGCGCTGCGACCTAACCTGTGTGTAATGTGGATGTGTATCCTGCACAACAACTGAACCGTGCCCACACACATTAACAGAGGGGAAACTTTTCACTGTTTCATATGAATTATGACGTCCAAACGGCTCTCACTTCACTGACTCAAACCCACAGATTGATCCATTTCAGTGCCAGCTCCTTCCAGCATCTCTAACCGAGTCCGACCCAGACAGACTACCTCCGTCTCTGCCTGTTATCCCTGATCTCCCCGTGCTGCTCGCGTCCCCCGTCTCCTCTCAGCCCCCAGCATGCGAGGCTGACAGCTCAGTGGGCTCCGGGCCAGAGCTGATACTACTGTCTGTTGTAGGTCAGACTCCCTCTGGGGGGGCAAACACACAATCACAATACGGTTAACAGGAGGCCGTGCCCTGCTGGCTCGTCAGGTCATGTTCTCGCCCCGCTGTGGGTGTCACATGTCCTCCTCCTCCTCCTCCTCCCTCACATCTTCTCGCCATGAGGTAATAAAACAACCTCAAGAGAGCACTTCTGGTTACTTGCTTCTTCTGCACTTGCACTGCAGGGTGTGCAATGAAGCTCAAGAGAGATATTCAGTATGTATACTTAATGCCTGATGTGTCATAACCATTTATAAGCTTTAGTATCTTTGGCACCGGTTGATGCTCAGTATGCAAAGAAAAAGATTTACGTGGGTGCTTAGGAGCTCAGGTAATTTTAAAGAGCAGAGGGAAATCTAACTGGGGTTGTGGCATTAAATGACAAGAAAGTTTCACTTTCACTCTGCGCTGCCGGCGCTACTCCGAACCAATGATGTTCAGAGTTTTCAGCGTTGTCATGACCGGCTCATGGCAAATAAAAGGGAGAGACACTGAAATAACTCTAAACTGATTTATTCACAAAAATATGCATTAAATTGCAAAAGAGATGAAGTTTGGATGTCAGTAGAGTCAGTCGGTAGTGCGAGTGAGTGGGTGTGTGAAAAGTGGAATGTGCATGTGTTGGAGAAGGAAGACAAAGTAACCAAACAAGGCTCATGCTGAAGTCTCTCCGATCAGACTAAGGTGGCAGCTTATAAAGTGACTGGGAGCGTTGGGCCCAGGTGCTCTCAGTCAGGCTGAACAGACAGCCACGACTACCAATTACATGAACGTGCAACACAAGAAAAGAGAACGCACAACCTGACAGGCCACAGGGCCGTCACAAGCGTCCTGAGCGCAAATACACCCTCAGCGTCCCTGGACTCCCAGCGCTCTCAGTTGAAAACAGTTCAACTTTTGGAACAGCCCCGCTCGCCAATGTCACTTCTCCCTCACCAACCAATCAAAACCAAGAGGGGGCGGGACTTCTAATGTCAGCTCTGTTAGAAACAATGGCGGAGGAGAACCTAATCTGACTTGCAATGCCAGGACATGACTCCTTCACATTGTTCTCATGTTTCTTTGGTGATATTTCCTTGAATACAGGAAAATATAAAGCACATAAAGCTTTTAAAACGGTCACTACCGAGGAAAGCAGAAGTTTACATTTCATAACCTAGCAACAGTGAGCACTGGTGAGAAGCGCTCTGAAACTTAAGTCTAGGGGGCTGCCAACACAAAAAGCACCATCAAGGGACACGGGCCCTAACTTCTTACTTTTAAAAAGAATGTGTAGGTGTGTGGGATAAAACACCTCAGCTAGCTGTTTCATGAGAACTGTAAAAGGAGATCAAATATTCAGTTATTTCCTTAGAACGCTGCTCACTGTAGAATAAATCAAAGCTTACTCACACACGATATAGTGAACTATTTTCAGACGCTGATACAAAGACATTTGTGTGTATTTGCAGAAGAACAGTGTATGACCTGAAAAAAATAAAACTTCCTTTGGTGTGCTCAATGAAGGAAAATGTCACCAAGTGCAGTCTGACTCACTCAGGTGTTTTTCATAGTTTTTGGATCTCTTTGGCACAGAGAAAGAGGATACTTCAGGCTTTGTGACTCAGAAGGTCGAGCAGGTCTTTCAAAAACTCTGTAGTCTGATCCTTGACTCGCACAGTCCGGATATATGAGGTGTCCTTGGGTAAGATACTAAACCCTGAATGGCTCCTGGCAGCTGTGCCATCATCAGTGTATGAATTTGTGTGAAAATGGAGTAAATGGTTTGTGGTGAAAAGCGCTTTGGGTGGTTGAAAGAAAGGTTCTTTTTGAGTGCAGTCGATTAACAATTTACTTTTGTACACTTGCAGTACTTTGTAGTAGATATAATCATTGATGATTGGTCTTTTCAGGGAAATAACTCAGTAAGAGAAAAATGTAAAGGCAGCAGCTGCTTTTTTGTGTCTTTTAAACGGATTGTTTCAAATCATTCAGCGCCGACCTTCAGTCCTCCCCGCAGGATAAAATCTACAAGCATGCGCTGAATGTGATTACGTATTGCTGAAGTCGATATTCCAGTTTAACCTGACACAGCCCTTATACATTTAAAAAATCTATTTTCTAGATCAAAATACTGCCAGACGTGCTGCTGCTATGAGATGCTATCCGCTCACTGTGCTTGTTTACATCCAGGTAGTAGAGCCGGGAGAGCAGGCCAACTAAGCAGAGCTACAGCCAGTGTATGGCTTTAGCCCCGCCTAGTGGCGGGTGGCTGAATTGCGGTTTGAGTATAACAATTGAACAGCATTGAGGGCCAACATATAAAAACATTGATTATTAATTTAACCAACTAGTAATCTGGCGCTGATTCGCGAGGGTGATGTCACTAAGTCGACGGAATGTGGACATCAATATCACAGACATTTCTTAACACCGGGCGTCATTTAACGCACAGTATGTACATTTCTCCACCAGGGGGCTCTCAATCCAAACAGTAACAACAAGATGACGTCGAGGCTGGCGGGGAATCATGGGAGTGATACTCTCTGCTACTCCACTCCCACACGGGATGTAAACAAACTCTGAGTTGACCGTAGTCATGACGACCGGGTGAAACCGACCTGAGGAAGAGAATATGTTTACAGACGAGCCAATGTATCCGAGTATAATTTACATACAGCAACAGTACGGCAGCTTTCAGTAGCAGTTCCTGCTGCCTTATGCAGCTGTCTTTGGCGTAACATCAAGTGTAACCATGGCAACGATAAACATGTTGTGTCTGTCATGGCGGCTGCCACAAAAGACACGTCGCTTTACAACTATAAAATTACAGATTTCTCTGACTGTTCGAAATATTTGAGGTAATGTAAGTACCCAACAAAAATATATATGACATAGGTTCAGCCATTTTTTATTAATTTAGATATTTATTGTCAAATTTTACATATTACACCTTTAACTGCATTTTGATTGAACTTTTTAAAATGTGTTTCCAAATGACTTGATAATAAAGAGACGCCAGTGTGATTTAAAAAAAAAAAACATTTACACAGCATATTCATGTCCTGACTTTGATGGTAACTAGGGCAACAATTTAATTATAAGGCAACGACTTACATAATAAACTTCTAACACAGAGTAATATGACAGATCTTTAAAACGGCTCCATCAGAACACGAGGATTGGTTTTCTTATCTTGGAGCTGTTTGTCAGACGGTCCTGACTCTTTGGTAAGAGCGAGATCAAAGAAATCAGAAGGAAAACGTCAGCAATGACTCAGATTAAAGCTTCAGACAGAGATGCTTTGCTTTCTTCCTCTCCAGGCCAGCACAAACTTCATTCCAAAATTTTCCAAAAAAGAGGAAAGGCCCCTGCAGTATCGAGATCTACAAACTGATATCAAACCGGCATCAAAGTGAATTCTGAAGCCTCGAATTGTGAGTCACTGGATCCACCAGAATGAGAAAAAAAACAGAGCGCTATATCCACTTCAGAAAGCTTAAAAACTGATTGTGAGTCAGTTGCTCTCATGAGGGAATCGTGTACAAACTTGACACACCTCAAAAAACAACTATCCTCTTAGATGCACTGGAAGCAGCAGAGAACAGCCCAAGCAATGGTTAAACTGAGTTTTTCCTGCAGTCTCTGTCAAACACAAATTCATTTCACAAAAAGAAATACTCAGTTTGCATTTCAACCAACTGCAGCAAGTCCTCTGAGCATGTTCAGATTATTAACATGGAGAGAGAGAGAGAGAGAGAGGGAGAGAGAGAGAAGATAGAAAGAGTTGGAAAGTAGGGGGCTTAAATGTGCCTTTTAAGTCCTGTTTTTGATAAGGAAGTATTCATGGACAGTGCCCCACATACAGTTTAAAAAGGTGCATAAAGTAGGAGCACCGCTGTCCACATGAAGGTCAACCCAGGTTAGCCAGCTGCCCATCGCTGCATACTTTCTGTGCCCTACATGACAAACCACTGCTTAGTTTCTGTTCCATGTCCTTCCCAGTTCCCCCCCTCGCTTCCCCTCTCCCTCTCTCATATCTTTTTTTTTTGGTGCTCTTGGGGCTATGCAAAGAAGTCGGATAATCCTGCTGCATGCAGCCTGCAAGAGTCTTCTGCAGAGAGAGAGTGAGTGGCAGCGACAACCCAGAAAAAAAAAATCTGCCGGTGCAGAACGTGGCAGAATATGAGCACAATCAAATGAATGAAGGAGTGAGCGTACCTGGCTCGTGGTCCTGTGCAGGTTGTTGTCCCCCTCTGGCCGAGCCCTCTACATGGCACTGTTGTGTTTGTGTCTGCACATGTGTGTGCTTGTGTGTGTGTGTGTGTGTGTGTGTGTGTGTGTGAGGGAGGAGGAAAGAGGAGAGAGAGTGCTGTGGAGGAGACTGGGATAGTGCACAGTGCAGTGTGGAAGATTGGAGGCAGGGTACTCAGTGTGTGCTAAGACAGAGCCTGTGCATCTCCCTCCCTCTCCTCCTCTCTCTCTCTCTCTCTCTCTCTCTCTCACCCCCCCCCCCCCCCCCCCTCTCTCTTTCTCTCTCTCTGCGAGTATAATCCTTTCTGGTCTACGGGGACGAGCTGCAAATGAACCGGCTCTATCTCTCCCTCTCTCCCTCCACTCTCCTCTTGTTCTGTATCTCGGCTTTGCACATGAGCCCCGAGCAGAATTACCCTCCCCATGCCTCCACCTTGCAGTAGATAAGCCAGAATAGCAGAGAGCACTCTTGCCCCTTAATGACTGCTACAACTCTATCATGCCTCTTCTCCCTCTGTTCCCTCCACTGTAAGGTCTTTCAAAACGCCACAATGTCCGCGCTTATTTGTGTCGCAGTGACTCCTCCGAGTGATCAGACCGCCTCTCCAGCTGTGCTATTTAGACATGCATGTTTGTTGTTTATACAGTCAGCCAGGACGCGGTAACACCTCAGTGTCATTTCGCCGCCGACACACTGTTTTCGAGGCGGGCTTGTTTGTGCAAAGGCTTTCAGCTGCATTTGAAGTTTTGTGTTCTCATTTCTGGCAACACTTGAAGATGCACTATGCAAATGTTGTCAGTGACTCAGACGATCCTTTAGCCCATCTGCAAAATTCTGGCAACATACTAAAACAGGCTGTATGCAGCATGTTGGAAGAGACCGAGCGTACAGTAGCTGTCATTATGTAATAAACCCCATAGATGTGTCATTGAAGATTTCATTGTGCCGTTTCTCATAAAGTATTCTGACTATTGCTTTCAATTTTGCTCATGGTATTTTACCCAAATTACAAAAAAAGTTGTATCTGATAAGTTTTATGTTAAACATTAAGGACAAGAGTAATAAGTAGAGCCTGACCCATTAATCAGCCAGCTGATAATATTGGCATATCCAGCGACTATCGGTATCAGCTGAATTTATCACTGATATGCATCGATATTACTAGATTTACTCACCAGTCAAATATCATTTAATGTGAGCTTCATTGTATTTTTCTAGCAGTTCTCTTTCACCAGCAGAGGGCGCTAAATGGATTACAAAAAGCATCATCACTCTCCAGAGTGTCGAGCGGTGATGCACGTACATGCTCAGTTACTTTCCAGTTGAATCTTTTCCACAAGTGTTTGATAACTACATGTTAGGGATCAACGTAATAAATGTAAATATCTATATCTATCTCTACAGATCGTAGCGAGATCTAAGAAAGATATCGGCTGATATATGGTTATCTGATTTTTTCCCGCTCCTCAATATCGGCCCCAAAAATACCATATCAGTCGGGCCCTAGCAAGAAGACTGCCGCAGTCATGTACGCTTGGTGAACAAAATTGTCAATTAATCGTCAAGTGACTCTTCAGAAAATGAGTCACCAAAGACTGCATAGTTAACTTCATCATTCATTTTGTACTGTATATACCCCCTGTTTTTATTTTTATTTATCTTATCTATTCTGTTTAATGTGTATTTTGTATTTTGAGCTTTCTTGTCTGTGCTGCTGTAACACCCGAATTTCCCCTCTGGGGATCAATAAAGTATTATCCTATCCTATTTCCATAATCATTAAATGTTTAGGTAATCTTCTACCAAATGACGGCCACATTTAATCAGTTTAAGCTCCTCAAAAGCGAGCATTTGTTTTGATTATTTTAGGACAGAAAATAGTTTTTTGGGGGGTTTTAGACTCTTTAGGATCAATAATGATAATATTGTTTTTGTCCACACTCTTAGTAAGTAGATAGACAGTTGTGTTCTTTTAACTCTTCAGATACAGTTTTTGTTTTTTCCCTTCTTGTTTTATGACAATGACACTTTGCACATGCCAAGCTCCAAAAAGAAATGCTTTTCCCAGTTTTGTGCTGAAGCTTTCCTGGCCTGCAAAGAGCCCTGACCTCAAGCCAATCCAATACCTTCAGGATTAGCTAAAGCAAGACCATATCACCCAACATCAGTGTTGGGGCTCTCTGATCCCCTTGTGTCTGAATGGAGCAAATCCCCGCAGCCAGGCTTCAAAATCTGGTGGGAAAAAAATGAAATGAAACAATCTGGGTTTCTTAAAAGAGTCCCTCTTATCATTTCTATGAGCAGGCGTTTTCTCTGCAGGAAAAAGTCAACAACAATTCTTACTTCTATGCACAGAATGCCACAAATACACCAATGGGTGGCATATTGAGCAGAGCAATGCGTAACAAGCCGAGGGATGTTTACATTAACCTGCAAGGAGTACCCGAGGCTGATGCCAACACAGCTGACGTTTGCCATACTCTGCAAACAAGTTTAACAGTGTTTATCTGCAGACACTGTGATTCTGTCCATCCATTATCTGTACCGCTTTCCCCGTTCAGGGTTGTGGGGGCTGGAGCATATCCCAGCTGTCATTGGGTGAGAGGCGGGGTTACACCCTGGACTGTTCACCAGTCAATCACAGGACTGACATATAGAGACAGACAACCAGACACACTCACATTCACACCTACGGGCAATTTAGAGTCAGCAGTTAACCTAACGAGCATGACTTTGGAACCCACACATGCACGGGGAGAACATGCAGACGCCACACAGAGAGGCTCCTGACAGACGGGGATTTGAACCAGGAACCTCCTCGCTGTGAGGCAAGAGCCACCCCTGTGCAGTGTTTTCATGCATAGACAAATGTGCTTTGATCAAAACAGATGTTTTTATACCCGGCTGTAAACATGTGTAATCATGCTCTTAAGTGAAGCTATATGTGGATTGACTCACTATTGGAGCCAGCCTCTAGTGGCCGTTTGAGAAACCGCAGTTTTTGGCATTTCTCATTTGCTCATTTTCTTTTTTATGTCCTGGAGTTTGTTGCATGAAATTAAGCCCCAATAATTAGCTGTAAATGTCATGTACCAACAGCAGGCTCTCCTTCCTCCCACATAGTTTACAGGAAGGTCGAAGAAGTTTTGAATATCTCTCAGTTGAACCCTAGGTGTCCTCTGGTTCTTCTGAAAGAATACACGGATGTTATTTGTTTACTGCTGCCAAATAAAGATGTCACGGCAGGTGGCATAAATCCTCGACAGGGTCTTATCACTTCTTAAACCGGATATACATACGGAACGCTGCCTGTCCATGTCAGTCACTTTTACTGCGATCCGCCGCTGTAGCAATCAGCAGCATACAGAACCAATTGGTTGTGATGTAAAGATGATTTATCTCCTCCAGCTGGGCTTACTCATTCACACTGTGACAGCTACATCCATCTGAACAAGCCTGTTTTCTATAACATGAATCTGTGCATGTTTAGACCAATTTTCCTCTTCCTGCATACCCACTCAAATGCACCCAGTGCCTGATTTAGCCTGAGTGTTTCTCCCCGCCCACGCACTCTGGTCTGCTGTGTATCCATGATGCTAGAGCCCTTTCAACATGTCAAACCTCTCGCCTCCCTGTGATGGCTGCGGGGTGGGGACGCCGGCCCGACAGATTATGAGCGTGTCAAATTGGCAGAATGTATTAGCGTCACACCGATCACCGTCACAATTTACCCCCACTAGTCAATTATCAAGATAGATAGCTCGCGCAGATAATAGTCTGCGTCGCGACTGGACCCATTTTCTGCCTAGTGGACAGGGGGGAATAAAGAGAGACGAGGAGGGGAGAGAGAGAGAGGACGGAAGGGAAGCATTCCCGATGTTGTGATAAGGAGAAAATGCTACCTTCAGCACAGCTAAAATCAGATAAGGTAGAATGAGATAGAAGGAAGGGAAAGGCAACACAAAATAAATAAGGGCCCATTTTTTTTTTTTATTGCACACTGCCTTTGGATGCAGGCTGGGGGCCCGGGTGGCAAAAATATGGAGGCAGAGGCACACTTGTCATCCCAATGAAATCATTTTCCAAGGCTGCTGAGGGAGGCAGGAGCTGCACAGAGATGAGATCCTACTACCCGTGAAGGCGTGTGTGTGTGTGTGTGTGTGTGTGTGTGTGTGTGTGTGTGTGTGTGTGTGTGTGTGTGTGTGTGTGCAAAACGAGGGACAGAGACAGAAAAGTACAACCAAAAAACAGTTAGCTGATTACATCGCTGTTGCTTAAAGGCATCTTTTTTTCTGGCTCCTGTTTGCAGATATCTCCCTCTTACATCTGTACCCCCCCCCCCCCCCCCCAAAAAAAAAAAAAACAACAAACAACATTCATGCAGTAAATGTTTACTCCAGTGATCCATAAATCCACTTTTCTATTTCTATGTTGTGTCTTCAAAAGGTTTCATCCAACTTTTTTTTATTTCAGCGTCCAGACTCAGAATTGAAGGTGCACTTCATGGTCTCTGAAATTACTCAAAAAATAATGATTAACGAGTGTCCGAGCTGAATCCAGGAGTCAATCAAAAACTTGATTTACAGAAAAATGTATTGGCGACTCTTTTCCAGTAAAAGGTAACTGCATGAGTTCTATTTGAGCAAAACATTTCAAAAGTTTTACAGATCCAACAAAATGTCAAAATGAACGTGTTTGATGGAAGACGTTTTTTTAAATTGATTCAATATTTGGGGTGTTGGGATGACATTTTTATTATTTTCTGACATCTCATAGAACAGGCGGACTTTAATATAACTTGCACAAAAGCCTGGCTGCTGTCAAAATCGATGTGAAGAAATTGGTGTCAGAGGGGAAATGTAATTCCTAACATTCACCTAATGAGAGTATTTCAGCCTTGTGATTTTATTTTGTTTATGTTTATTGTTTAATCACCCGAGATTATTTATGTTTTGGGGGCCAGATTTGATACTTTTGGGGGGCCGGATGTGGCCCGATCATCACTGTCATAGACCAAGCCATCTATATTTCCATCAAGAAAATAATCAGTGGACTGAGTGATGGTGAGAATAATCACGAGCTGAAGCCCTAACACAGTTTTATTCAAACAGTCCTGGATGCAATGTGAAGAATTATACAGATTCAACACTGCACCCGTCATTGATGTTAGAAAATAATGATGAATCTTAACTGTGTGAACATCTCATTTTACTGCTCTTTGAGTAGTTTGCAGAGTGTCCAATTAAAAAGGGTAACAGGGGAAAACGGAGCTCTCTTATTGGCTCCCAACACACAGGAGTGGCATGAACACTGTTTACAGATACAAACTAATCAACTTCAGTTTGACCTGACTGATCGAATTCTGATAATAGGACAAGTTTTGAAATGTTGTGGGAGTCGTTTTGGTTTATGATTGGGTAAAAAAGTTTTCTTGGGGGGGCCAGTGGGAATAATGTGACCTTCAATTCAAACTACATCCAATAAGCTAGACTGGATTCACAGCTCAGCGCGGTCCCTGTGGGCCTGAGCTACTATAGCAAGGTGGGAAACTTTTATATAGTTTAGTTGAGCAAAGGGTACGGTGCGATTTCTCAAACAGCTGGTCATGGTCACAGAAACAATGCTGCTCCTAAACAATCATGTGACGCTCCTTTATGAGCAGATAAAAAAAACCTATTATGGAATCAAATGTTGGTTAGATAGGAGATGATTGATCCCTCAGAGAAAACCTCAGATGGTGGAAAACAAAGCAACGATGACTCTGGGAACAAAGACGGGAAGTACCACAAACTTGATTGACGACCTCGAAGCATCACCAAGTTTTAAAGAAGCAAGGAGTAAGGAGAACTTTAAGTCTCACAGCAGCAATGAAACCATCTCCTGGAACAAGCTGTAAAAGCAGGAACAACAGCAATAAACTGAGGAGTTACTATCTGCCTTCTTCCACAGTTACAACCTCACACAGAGACACAACTAACTGACCCCACCACTCTGCATGGTGAGTAAGGAGCACTGAGTCAGTGTGCAGCTGCATTCTGAAAACGCTGTGTCTGCAAATACTGAATTCATTCCTTTAAACAGAAACAGCACAACGCATGAATCGTCTTGTTACACACATGGTACAATCATCCAGACTTTAAGCCGGTCTGATGTTGACTCTTTTCTGTCCCTTTTCTCCGACACTATTTTTAGCTTTCTCCATCAACATCCTCCTTGTTCTGGAGCCTCAGAATGATGTCAACACAAAGTATACAGAATAAATACTTGTAATAGGAGGAGGTTTTTTTTTAGTCTCTGGAGAGATCATATAGTTGAACCAAGGGCTGCGCAATGAATCGCAATGAACTCGTTTTTCCCTCAGTTTGTGCACATTTTACCCGTTTGATGGAGGCCCAGGTACAACAGCATGCTGATGCAGCTAGAGGAGGCCAAAGCTAAGTCTATCTATTTAAAACAAAGCCTCATGTAGACAGGTGTTGAGAACCAGCATGTATGCTAAAACACTTCAAACAATGCATCTGGTTTGTCCAATGTATCTGTGCTGTCCATGCCAATAAAGTCTATCTATCTTAAGCTACTTTCACATCAGTTGGTACCAATTTAGTGGGACCAAAGAGGAGTTTCAGGAGTAACATGTTGCAAACACAAGTACTGTGCATACATGAAGAACAGCAGATAGAAGTAAAACTGAGTTACAGCTAACATGCACTCTTTAATCTTCGCTTATTTACAGCACTTCTCATCAAAATATTGAACAAAGTAATCACACATCCTTCAATTTTCTAATATCATGAAGGCCGAACATTTACATAAAAACACCACATTTGTCTGGTTTGTCTTTTTGTATTGTTCATATAGCATTATATATATAGTATATAGAAAGTAAAGATATTTCAATGTCAGCTTTTCCCCATATCGTGCAGCCCAAGTTACACAGGAGAGGCGTTCATTGTGAGGATGAAAACGGCTTCATTCCCCCGTTAACGGTCAGTGTACAATCAAAATGATTAAAGGGGTGTTTTGAAGGTAATGTAGCACGATGTCACTTTAACTTCATTACTGACCACACTGATTACAACTGAACGGAGTTAGAACCACGAACACAACTAGCTTTTTGCCTGTTTTCAGATGAAGACATGGAGCTGATCAATGTACGAGAGGGTGGAGGGATGTAACTGATGTGAGAAGAATTTATACCGACCACTTTTAAGATTTGAGTTTCTTCTGTTTGCTTCTATGAAATGAGATTTTCCAAACTGAACCTTTAAATGCCGCAACAAACATTTGTTTTCTCAATTAAAATGCTGATGTTTTTTATGATTTATCAATTCTTTATTTGGTAAATAAAAGGTGAGAGGATTGTGAAAAATGGCCGTCACACTTCTCTTGCAGAGAGAGGTGACATAATCGACTTGTTCGTTATGCTGTAGCGTCCAGCTCTCAGATCCAACACGCCGCTCTGCGCCTGGGGACAGAGCGTGACGCTAACAAGCTCAACAAGCTTGTTAGAAAGGTCGCCTCAGTGATTGGACGATTTGAGTCGGACTCTCTGGAGGCGGTGATGGAGAAGAGGATGCTGTCCAAGCTGGTTAGCATCCTGAACAACGTCTCCCTCCCCCTCCACAGCACGCTGGTTGAACAGAAGAACGTCTTCAGCCAAAAAATCAGACCAACGAGATGTTTCTCTGAGCGACTCAGGAGGTGTTTCCTG
Organism: Labrus mixtus; assembly: GCF_963584025.1. Classification (NCBI taxonomy): domain Eukaryota; kingdom Metazoa; phylum Chordata; class Actinopteri; order Labriformes; family Labridae; genus Labrus; species Labrus mixtus. The sequence goes on from NC_083632.1 coordinate 1,833,370, forward strand.
TCGTGGGTGTTAAACTGTTAAACTGATCCCAGCTCTGAAGACCAGGAGGCTGATTAGGTCTCAATGGGCTCCCTAATTGGATTTAATAGTTGTTTTTCTTTCCTAACTAAAGGAACAATCTCAGTAACCTTTAAATTACTGAATCACTTAAGAACATGAAGTGTTTGTCTGCAGAAGCTTAAAGGCCATGCTGTAGTACTTGTGTTTGACATTTGCTTTTGGAACTTTCCTTTTAAGCATAAATTAAGCGAGTTAGTAAGAATGAAACAGAGTTTATATTAATGCAAAACCATAATCTTTTGGGATTAGTTTTACAAAATGACACAGAAACTTAGCAAAAGCCCAACATGTGGGGATTTGTGACTTGGAAACATGTTAATCGGTTTATTAAGGGATAACGTATGTAGTATGTAAGCAGTATGTAACTCTGCCCCCTAGTGTTTAAAATGGGTACTGCAGTCCTAATTCAAAACATTATAGAGGGCTGTCTCCCCCCCCCCCCCCCCCTCCTCTCTAGAGTCCATGCTCACACAGGTCACCATGTGGTGGACTCTGAAGCTTCAGTGTTTATCCAGCTCTGCATGGGTCTGTAAACCTTTCTGTGTTCTAACCTCTCTCCATTTTTCAAAAGCATCTCCAATATTGATCCTAGTTTGAGCACGTTTCTGCTCGTGGAGCTTATTAGAAACATGCAGAGGCTTTTTAGGTCGGGTACAATCACTTCTATCTGAACCACTTCTCTTGACCGCTTCCATCGCTGCAACACCTGTTGACCTGATAACTGCTCTCATATCTGACAAACAGAGGGGAGTCCAAAACGGCCGTGTGGTGGGGTACCTTAAAAGCGCCTACCTTCTCTGGTCCAAACAAATCCAGAGCATTCAGGAGCAGAATCTAAAGTTAGAAGGAGGACATACTGGCTGCTGCATTGTTGTCAGAGAAGCCAGCACTTCAACATGTTTCCTTTAATGTCTGATCAGATAGTAAGATCAGATATCTCACAGATTGGACCTTTAAGGTTAAGTATCTGGAACAGACAAATTGTTAAGAACAAAGGTCAATCTTGGCCAGCTCTGACCATCCTCTCTTGGAGGAATATGTTCTTCTCCCCTCTGGGGGAGCAACAGAGAAACATTTTCATATTCCTAGTGCATGAATTCATTAAATCAGCTTTAAACATTGACTGCACATTCCAGCAGCACTATGATTTATTTATCACTGCTACCATTCCAGTGGTATATTTACTGTTACATTTTCTCCTCTTGGTTGTTTTTCTATCAGGTTGTGTTGCACTGTCCAAAGTCTTTCCTGTTTGTGTTTTAATCCACTGCTGTAAATCAAATTCCCCTTCGAGGGACAATCGAGGTCTGAACTGAAGAGTATGGAGATGGATTCTGCTCCTGTCAACAGTCCATCATCCCCGGGTTTATAGAGTTTCAGCAGAACCCCTGTTGATCACCTTTTTTCCTCTAATGGCTTTTGTCAATCCAGTTTGGTCTTCCACTTTAAGGCTGCTGAAAGCCAAATGACGTTTCTTATAACGCACTTGCTTTCCGCCAGCATTTCCCCACTTGGTAGCCCCACCCCTGGCTTGAAAAACTCCTTTAGGACAGGAGGTCAGGACTTCCAGACGGACACAAAATGAACTAACTAGCTAATGGCAACCATTCTAAAATGAGAGTTTAGACAAAGCATCCCGAGGACCAGACTGTGTTTTATCCATCGTCTTATCTATAACCCAGGTCAACCAATAGTTTCAGCTCTATAATCCACTACTAAGGAAGAGAATCAGCATGAAAATTAAACTGACATATTGTCTGATATTTATCAGTATCAACTGTTGTGAAAACTTGTTTTTATGTTGTCCAGCCAGATGACATTTACTCCCTCCTCCTCCTCCTCCTCCTCCTCTCTGTCTCGTCTTCAGACACCCTGTTATTCCAGCAGACGGACGCTTTTCATTTGGGAGTCTGATCGGGGTTTCAAAAGGACCTCTCTGAATAATCACCAGATGAGCGACATGTTAAATGTTGTTCTCTCTAATTTAGACATCAAATGCGGTCGAGCGGCGATTGTTCTGTTTGCTTTCAGAGGACACGTCTCAAAACTGTCACTCCTGATTATGAGATAACAAAGAGCAGGGGGTGATCAGAGCTGTCACATAGCACATGCACGGATACAACCACACACTTCTACACGTACAAACACACATGACGCTTGCAGACAGGGCCTTTCAAGAACATCTTAGACCTCTCAGGAAGTGGAAAATAAATGGGCATGTAATGGATCCCAACAGGTAAGTGAATCTAAATTTCTCGTCCCTCTTTCAAATACATATATTATATTGTAATATTCTAGCTTAATAAGCCACATGCATTCAGTGCAAACATGTGAACAAACATCTGATCTCTTTGGTTTGTGTGATAAACAACATTTTTGCACCTTTGTTAAAAAGTCCACGTTGTCGTTTACACCACTTTGAGTCTGCAGCCTAAGAGCTCTGAGAGGGTTGTTGATACTTTAAAAGTCAAGGGTCCCAAAAGGTCTGCAGGCTTCATCCTCCTCATGGGAATCCATTAAGAAGTCATCTGGATTTTTCAGACTGTACTGTAGTCATGGACACTGACTAACACCATATTGGAATTTGTGTCTCCACCTAACTTTAGACCAATCTAGAAACGGGCAAATAGGTGGAATTTTAATATAGGACCCAATGGGGACTCCTTTGCTTTCAAGTGGACGCTTAGGAACTGCAGTTTGTTGGCTTCTTTTTGAACACCAGAGGTTGCCACTTGGCAGAAGCCACACATCCAGGTCTTTAGTGATTTTCCACAACCATTGTAGTAAAACCTAAAAGCTAGGTGCATTGCTGCAGATGTGCACTACAAGGCGTGGTCAGTACAGATATTATTGTTTTTTTTTAACCTATATTGGAAAAAAAATGTAGAAAGAAAAGGCAGTGAAAAACTGCTTTCAGCCTGGTATGAACTTACTCTTTTCCACTACATTATGTTCTCACACATCATATTTCTCTGAAACACCTGCTGAGCCCCGAGCACGTCGGACCGATCCCAACTCTAATAAATTACATTCAGCTGCAGTACAGGATTTTACAGAAACTTTCTTTGGTCCCGGATCACAAACCTGGACTCAATGTCACATCTAAAGTCAATTTGTATGTGATCCAAGTTACAAATTGGAGTCCCACTTCTTCCCATATAATCCTGTAATTTGAGCAAATAAGGCTTGATATCCCTCGTGTCGCTGAGCTGCTCTGACTACACATCCAGCATTCACAATTTATAGAAAATATGTGAAACAATGTGTGATGTTGTGCCTGCAGCATAAGCCAATCTTAGACTAATAAATGTTCAGACATGATGGATTTCACAAAGCCAAACAAACAGAGAGGGGTGCTCTCTATATTCTGCAGATTCTCTCCCCAGCCTCAGGAATATGCTTTTTACCTGTGACACTGTGTGTGTGTGTGCTCTGGAAGCTGATTCCTGTCTGCTCTTTGTGCCCTGACGTGTGACAGTAATGCTATCTGATAGGTTGTTCTCCACCAGAGATGTCACTGAAATAGCAATCCCTTATCAAGGACAAAATGTTACAGCTGTAAGAAGAATAAAAAAAAAAACCTGCAGATGAATAAATGTGATTCAGTCTTTCAGGGAAAGTTGTCAAATTAGACCCTGAATATATTTCTCACTGCACCAGAAATGCCAGAATATGTGATAGCAGAGGGAAGACCTTGAAGTAACCTCCGCATATACTCACACTCAAGCACACTCTCAAAAATCCAAAAACCCCTTGGCAATTCTAAATGCCTTCTCTACTACATGGTATTTTAAAAGCTACAACAAAGGCCATTTGTGGTGTGTCTTCTGTGGTGAAAAAAAAAAAATCAGTCGATGCTTTCATGCAGCACAACAAAGGGGGGTAAAAATCATCCAGAGACTTTTTAACAACCCCGAAAAAACACTCAGAAACTGATGGAAAGCCAGAGTGTGTGCAAAAAATATCTATGTTTAATATTGCTCTCAAAATCTACCGTCATACTGCGGCCTGAGGAAAGGATAATCAAACACACAAACACACAGGGACTGAGGAGCATTTCAAGATTCAAAGTAAGCTTTTTTCAAAGTTTAAACAGCTGACATGAAGTGCGGCACTCTAAAAGTCAACCACATCAGCCATCAGTCAACAAGATCCCGAGTCAAATCTTACTTTTGTCTGTTAAATAGTTTTACTTCTTGATAGTTCAACTCCTGATCTGCAAACATTTGTCCCATCCATAAATGCAAAGGCCTGAAAATCTTTGAAAAACAACACTTTTCTTTTACAAAAAGCAAATTCAATTAAAAAAAAAAAAAAGTCCTATAAAACGACAAAAGACGATGTCCAGCGTGATATATTACCCATAGTACCGTATTACGTACCTGCTGGAGCATTCAAGCAAAGACAACATTAAAGGTCACATGATGCTAAATCCACTTCTCCATGTTCCTCTAACTCTAACATGTGTCTCTAGTCTGTCTACAAACCCCCCAATCATGAGAAAAGTCCATCCTCTACATCTTCTGCCCGCTCCACTTTTCAGAAAATGTGTGCTCAAACAGGCTGTTTGGAGATTTTCCCTTCATGACATCACAAAGGGCAGTAGCCCCTCCCCCAGGTGGGTGACACTCCCACAGCTAGGTGTTTGTTCTGCCCTCTGAGTCTGACTTCTCACCGTAAACAATAGGACATGGAGCGAGAAAGACCGAGTACACCCGAGACCTTCCAGAGAGGGGGCGTGGTCAGACACAGCTCATTTACATATTTAAAGGTACAGACACAGAAACAGCCTGTTGTGAGCAGGGCTGAAATAGAGGGGTTTATAGACATGATCAAATACAGGATCATAGTGGATTTAGAACAAGAAACTTCACACACATGTTTTGTAAATTATTAAAAACATTTTTTATCAATAAGCTGAAATATACTTTACCTGCAAAGTATCTTTATCACTGGAAATATACCTTTACTGAAAATTGCAGCCATATTCTTATTTGAAAAACCAAAAGCATATCACTGGCTTCATATCACTGCCGAGCCCTGAAGCTGTTTTTCCCTCTGAAAGGGCCTTAGTGTGTCTGAGCATGTTGAGATGTGCCAAAGGTATCATGTTAAATCAAACTGCAGGACATCATTGATGCGCAGTGTACACCTCAGACTGTTGAGCTCCCAGGACCTGGTATTGATCCCTTGAAAGAGAACTCGAGTGAATTAGTCCTGTGCTTCTGGGACGTTTTATCCTCTACACTCGACTCAAGCTGCAAAAGGCATGGTCCAACACAAAGCACACACCTTGAGAGCTCACTGCATCGGGTAGTAAACACATTGTGAACAGGTTTAGCCCAGTAACACAGACTCTCCATTAAATAAAAATGATGGGGTAATAGCGGTGACATCAGTGGGTGTGTTTCAGCTCCACCAGAGGACATAATGCAGCTCACCGGCTTAATAACACTCACCGCGACTGGTAAATTGACTTTGACACGTAGAATTGGTTAAGTGCTTCTTTAAATACCCACCAGGGACTTACATTTTAAACCACCTATAGACCCCTCTCACTGAGTGTTTTTAGCCGTGTCTGTCCTTCTATTAGTATCCGTGTGCTCTCTGTGGCAGCTTACTGAATGTAACAGAGCTGTGGTTAATGTCATTAGTCACACCTGTGCGTCTCCTGCTTCTTAAGGTCAGAATGTGCGCCGTGAATAAAGGTCTATTAACAGACTTTAATCCTCTCCTCTCAGGTTAGGAAAGATATCTCTGATTTTTTATTAAAGCTCATAGAAAAACTTGACCAGCAAATCTGTGAAATCGGGAGGGCTGTACCCGACTTAGAAATGAAATTTGAAATGGATTTGGCTGTTTAACACAAATGTGTTTATTTTTTATTTTAATTCAGTGCCACAACAAACTCCTGTGTATACCGAATATTATGAATTATTCAATGTTATACCTGTCGGAGGCATCATCATCACAGCTGTCCATCTAAACCTGCTGTCTGACAGACTTAGTAAATTTTAGGCTGACACACATTTAATTTAATCCAGTAAAGGGGAAAGGTTTTATTTAAAGGTCACTTATCCTCCTCCTCCTCTTCTTCAGTGTAAGTAAGTGTCAGAGCTCCTCAAAACATGTGTGTGAAGTTTCTTGTTCTAAATCCACTCTGATCCTGTATTTGATCATGCCTATAAACCCCTCTATTTCAGCCCTGCTCAGAATAGGCTGTTTCTGTGTCTGTAGCTTTAAATATGTAAATGAGCTGTGTCTGACCACGCCCCCTCTCTAGAAGGGCTTGGGTGTACTCTGTCTTTCTCGCTCCATGTCCTATTGTTTACGGTGAGAAGGCAGACTCAGAGGGCAGAACAAACACCTAGCTGTGGGAGTGTCACCCACCTGGGGGAGGGGCTACTGCCCTTTGTGATGTCATGAAGGGAAAATCTCCAAACGGCCTGTTTGAGCACACATTTTCTGAAAAGTGGAGCAGGCAAAAGACGGATAGGATGGACTGTTCTCCTCATGGGGGGGGGGGGGAGGGGGCCCTGTGTCCCTATAGACAGACTATAGGGACACATATTAGTGTTAGAGAAATGTGCTTATTATGTGTCCTTTAAAAACCTGGCAAAAGTGTGTGGCCCTTTCACTTGTGCAGAGGAGTTTAAATGATGGCACTCAGAGCTCCCACATTAGCTGCCCTGAGGTCATTATCAGCACTTTCTGTCCAGCAACTGTCAACGGGAGAGCAAAATGGGAACGCCTGCTACTGGGAACCGTGTGAGCTTTTAATTAAACTGATTTATTTCAGTTAAAGGAAACCAACAGTCTCTTCCAGGAGAGGTTTCTCTTCCCCAATTATTTTCATTTTTCTCCCCCTGTTTTGTGTAAACCTTCTGGAGGCTGGGATACAAAAATACTGATGACAAAAGCAGAAAAAGCTGCTTCACCATATAATTCTGAAAAAAAGAATTCTTTGTCTGCAAGCCTTTTGCACATCATTTGTCTTCCTACAGAGGGATTTGCCTTTAAAGACACCTGGTTGCTTTTTAAAGGAGAAAAACCTCCCCGTGCAAGCGATGCTGTGTGACAGTCATCAGCGTCTGTCTTCAAACAACAATAGACACATTCTCCTCCTCAAATCTTCCTCTATTCTGCTCTCACACTCCTCACATGTTTCCCTGTGCTGTCACTGTGACTACCTGCCGCCTGGATGTGCCAGAGGAAATGCAAGTTTGAGCTTAAAGATGGCGGCAGGATAAAAGAAAAAAAGGAAATCAGAAACATGAGCGGGAACACTTTTAAGATCTTTTTTTGTTAGCAGTCAGGGCGGGAAGATGCACCCAGAGGCCAAAACAGGTCAGGTCAATGAAATATTCAAGTTGGGAGGATGCCATGAGTGAACATTTGGAGGGATTCTACATGCTTTTTATCACCAGACACAACCTGCAAAAAAAACATGAGTGCATTTGTATTTGTATTATGAATGGGCTTGGACTGCTGGTGTGAGTGACTCTCTTGATCCTGACATCCGAAACATCTTAAACCACCTCACGGCGGAGCTTTGATCAGCCCGCTCGTTTCCTGAGGCCGTGCTGAATCTAAATTAAACAACATCCGCAGACTGAGTGCCAAGATTATCCTGGGTCAGCTTTACAGAGCTGACGGAGCCAAATTAAAAGAGATTTATTGTTAATAACTGCGCTGCTGCGAGGGGTCGTCAATGTTTCATCGCTTTCTGTGAACGGGAAAGGCCAAGGTTGTTTAATTATAAACTTTTATTGGCCGACAGTCGTCTCCCTTACCTGAGGCTGCAGCCAAAAAGTCCCCTATAAAGTCCTCTATGACAATATATATATATATATAATAAAAATAACTACACTGAAATGCCTCATTATATATCTAAGACGCCCGTTTCCAGATCTTCACATGTGGGCGTTACTTGGCCCAAAAGAGTGAGCAGAGTTCCTTTTTTTAATCGACCAGCAGACTGAATGTGTTCCATCTCCACAGGTGCTGCTCTCGGCCTGCACTCTGCTCTACAGGCAATCGCCTCAGGAGCGATTACACCCACTTCAGAGAGAGTTCTATACTTTATGAAGACATCATGAGACTCTGGATGAGTCCCAATGTGCACGACGGAACATGGAGACACAGCTCACAGCTGCAGGGAAATGAAACAGATTCAGACACAACCATGAAGAACGCGTCAAGTCTTTGGAAAAACGATTTTGTCAAATTTTTCTGCGACACACGATCCATTTTCCATTTTGGCGACAATCATAATCACGACTATTTTTGAGGTGGTGCAGTGGTTACTGTCACCTCACAGCGAGGAGGTTCCAGGTTTGAATCCCCGTCTGACAGGAGCCTCTCTGGGTGGAGTCTGCATGTTCTCCTCGTGCATGTGTGGGTTCTCTCCGGCTTCCTCCCACAGTCCAAACACATGCTCTTTAGGTTAACTGCTGACTCTGAATTGACCCTAGGTGTGAATGTGAGTGTGGCTGGTTGTCTGTCTCTACATGTCAGCTCTGT
>NC_083632.1:1846952-1879452 GCF_963584025.1 Labrus mixtus
GTCTGTCTCTCTCTGTCTCTCTCTCTCTGACTGTCTCTCTCTCTCTGTCTCTCTCTCTCTCTGACTGTCTCTCTCTCTCTGTCTCTCTCTCTCTCTGACTGTCTGTCTCTCTCTGTCTCTCTCTCTCTCTCTCTCTCTGTCTCTCTCTCTCTCCCTCTCTCTCTCTCTCTCTCTGTCTCTCTCTCTCTCTCTCTGTCTCTCTGACTGTCTGTCTCTCTCTCTGTCTGTCTCTCTCTCTGACTGACTGTCTCTCTCTCTCTCTCTGTCTGTCTGTCGTTGCTGCACTACATTTTATGTGACAGCCTTTATGTCCAAACATATTTCCCTGGGGAAAAATGAAGACCTCTCCATCTTGAATCTAGATGACGACCTTCACACAGCATCTAAACTCAGAACATTTGATTTAAAGATATATATATATCTTTGATTCAACACCATCATTTTAAGGCAAGGAGGCCAACTTCCTGCTACATGAGCACCTGCTGGAGTTTACAGGACCCCTGTGTCTGCAGACTGCTTACTGACTTGCAGCAAATCAACTGATGATATCTGGAGAGTCACATTTCATCAAAATATTATCAAAATCACAATATGGCTCAGTGCAGAATCCAAACTGCAGGAGCTGAAATTTATTGATAAATTCTGTGACAAACAGCATTTTAATGAGGCGCTGCAGCGCTGCAGAGATGCTCTCGCCTGACAATCTTTAGACGTGAGAAAACATATTTTTAGTAGGAATACAAATCATGATGCACAAATGTTCATTCATCTGTATTCTTGAACGGCATCATGGTCTTAGTATATCAAAACAATCATAATGTGATTTTTTTTACTCATGTCCTGCCGCCCTAATCACATCCATGAGGGGAACAGATTTTATTTTTGGCTTAATCACAGGTTTGTGTTGTGAAGACGGATGACCAGTACTGTGACTTAAATATTAAAACATCTACATTTTAAAAGGAGTAAAACCCTTCAGAAACATTTAACCCACTTTAATATTTGATAAATAAATGATTCAAGTCTGTTTTGCTTGAATATAATCAAAATGCAAATGAGTTTTCATCGTTACAGCTGCGCCTTTGAACGGTCACTAAGTGGACAACGCTGCACTTGTGTTTTTAAACCACTGCTTTAACATCCAGAACATCATCCAACAAACGAGCAGCATTGTGTGCATGAATCTTTCCATCTCTCCGACCCACTGCAGCCTCTGTGCGTCCCTCAATAGCCCTCTTTCATGCTGCCCAGATGCCAACCACAGAGACGCAGAACATCAACAGTCTACCATCCGCACAGGCTGTAAACAAGTGCTGCTGCCAACCGACACCAGCAGACACTCGACCCTCTCAGACTATCTGTCCTGTCTGCGCTGAAATGCATTTCAAATACACTTCAAACTGATTACTGTAGCAGGATGCACTTAACTCAATAAGATTCTTCTTCTAAAAATCAAACCAAAAAAAAACCAACTACTTCAAGACGCTCTAACTCCCGTGTCCCAGATTCTAAATGATATTCATCCACTGCAGTGAATGCTACAGGAGATTTCAGGGAGCCAAAGATGTACTTTAACTCTGCAAAGTGACATCAAATGCATCCTGAGACACAAACAGGCACAGGCACAAGTGCTGCAAACACAAACAGCATCACACTGAAGAAGCGGAGGTAAACAGCAGTAGTTTCCCGGCACCCCCAGCGCGTCAGAGAAGGGCACTCAAGTTAGAAATACCTGCAACTACAGAACGGACGGAGAGAGAGGGGACATGCCTGGGAAGGAGGAATTGCCCATTCTCCGCCGCGATGCACCGGTTCACTGTCCTCTGTCCAGCGCCGTCACTTTCTCTCTTATCTTCTTTACGCCTTTAACCTCTTCTCCATCCACTCTCTTCTTCTTCTTCTTCTTCTACTGTTGTTTGTTTTTGCTTCCTGTTTCCTCCTCGTACAGTTTTATCCTTTTCTCCTCAGCGCGTCCATGTCTCGGCTCGTGATGGAGCTGTGTCAGCAGCATGTGTGTATGTTAGGACGCGGACGCTCTGTCTGTGATGTGTAGGAGAGCACGCCGGAGTGCAGAGGCGCTCCTAACCATGTCTTAGCACGGCCACTGAGTAAACTCATGTTTTATGGATGCAGAGCCCTCCCCATTCTGCCTCTCTTAAAGGGCCTGCACCCCATTACTGCTGCCTTTGATCTTAGCGCTATAATTATACGCATTGGATTTGAATCATGTGCTCACGTGTGTCTGTGGGAATACACTGAAGCGTGTATCAGTGATTCAGTTTCACTCTGCAGGCCTGACACTTCTCCCAGTGCAGCTGAGGAGAGGAAGTGACTGACAGAAGGATGAAAAGACAAAAAAAAAAGTGACTGCAGATGTTTCTGTGACACTTTCAGAAGACAAATTATTGGAGGAGATGAATTATGAATAAAAGCAAAATGTGGCGGCGCAAACACTGATGGTGTATCATGAGCTGTGTGTGTGTGTGTGTGTGTGTGTGTGTGATGAAACACTGCAGACGCAGCTGATCTAAGATTGTGTGTATAAGTATGTGTGAGTGTGTGTGTGTGTGTGTGTGTGTGTGTGTGTGTGTGTGTGTGTGTGTGTGTGTGTGTGTGTGTGCGAGGGGAGTACCCGCAACAAAGGATATTGTTAAAGTAAATCCTGCACCAGCAGCAGCTGTAATTCAATCCTGAGTTGAAGGCCATGAATTAATGAGACAGAGCATGTGTGTGTGTGTGTGTGTGTGTGTGTGTGTGTGTGTCCAGGGTCAGAGGAGCTGTATGTCATGCACACTATAACAGGTAACATCAGCTCATGTGAGAGGAGTTTGTCTGAACAACAGTCACTCAATAAGCTGTTACAAAATCAGATGTTAACATTTGAATTAATTGTCCAAATTCTCTGATTCCAGCTCCTTAAAGTATAATGTATTTTTTTGTATGGCAAAGTAAGACCCCGTGTCCACCTAGCGCTTTCTCTTTCTCCGGGCAGAAAAGCGCTGGCTGTGCGATCGTGAGTGTTTGCATGAAGCGTCCGTCACGTCTCTATGACAACAGTCTGCTTATAACGGCCGCTGTATGCCCTACACTGGTCCGTTACTTTTTACAGCAAAGATGATGTGGGTACAAGACACGTTTAGTAGGCGGGGCATATCATACATTTGGAAAAGAGGGCCGGTGACGTCAACAGCACTTTTCTGAAAAGTTAACTTGAGCTCCAAGAGCGGCCGCACAAAAAAAGGCAGAACGGACTGAAGAAAAGACGCTGGGCTCTTTTTCTCAAGGCAGCCGCCTTCTGCTGCAAACTCTCGACTCATGGAAACAATCGAAAAAAGACGCTAAGGGGAACACTTATCGCCATTTTTCACAGTTTTATTGCTCCGTCTAAACAAATATCTGGATATTATTGCAGAATCTGTATTGGACATTTTATGATTTCCGTTTTATCGCCCAAGAGGTCATGTCAAATCGATGATGAGCAGGCTGAGTTTGCAAGCTGGAAGATAATCTGTGTGGAGAGCAAACGAGGCATTGGCTGAAATACAACTCCTGAAACAGTCAACTATCAGGGACTACAGTTTAGTTTTAAACTATCTCCTGGATGTCATCCTCTCTCTAACTTTATCTTAGCTCTAAGGCCGGATATACACCGTATGATTGTAAAAATGTCACCAGCTACGAGTGAAGCGTTTACGACGCATGACCAAAGCGCAGGTATAAGGTGCACACACTGTACGGTACGATTATTTTATTTAAAGACGCCTTTCAAAGCACTCAAGGTCGCCTTACAAAGCAGCGAATTAAAGTTAAAACGACAAGTTTACAGGGTATGAAATAATTGTGTAGAGGATTTGTGCCACATGATGGATACTGACCAAGCAGAAAATGCAAGTTTAAAAAGATGAGTTTTGAGAAGAGATTTGAAAATGGTGAGAGAGTCAAAATTACAGGGAGTTCCAGAGGCGGGGGGGGGGCAGAGCGGCTGAAGGCTCTGGACCCCATGGTGGACAGGCGGGCGGATTATTATCAAGCACAACCTATGTCCAGGTAAATTTAGAACAGAACATTGAAAATTGTCAATAAATGCAGCATACATACTCATTTGACTTCAACTCCCACAGATGGAAGTTAAAGTCAGAGCGATGTGCATTTCAGTTGTCTCATGTGCACGGCTCTCTTACACAAACACACACACACACACACACACACACACACACACAGCATCACCAACAAAAACAAGCAAACTTACAACTAAACCATGACAAATATATCTGGCAGCTCTCGCGTTCATTTCTTTAGTGAGAGGAGGGAGGACAGGTTTTAAGAAGCATGCCTGGTGTCGGTGCTTTCAGACGCTGTCTTACATTTTGCACAGGAATCAGGGAAAATAAGTGGCTCTGTTTTTTGCTGTGCTAGAGTATGACTCTACGGCCGACCAACATTTTGTCAGAAATTCATCCAACTGGCCTGGAGCAGCTGATCGAGCCCTGACCGGACGGCAAACGACGTGCCATGAAGCTGAGATACTGCCCGACTTCAAAAATCACAAACAAATTGGGTCAAAAAACGCCTGGATTCACACAGTGTGTGCCGGCATAAAGACACCAGACCCCAGGGGAACAGAGGCGCAGCAAAGGGCCTATAAAGTGGACATCAGTTATCCTGTTAGCAGCTGACAACTGTGAAATGTCTGCGGTTTCCAGAGAGGGTTAATTAACCTAGGACAATAGCTCTTGTCATTACAAAGACCAAACAACTGATTAATCAAAGGAAAAAAATCAATCAATTTCTATTTGTTTAGCGTCAACTCATAACAAGTGTTATCTCGAGACACTTTACAAAAAGCAGGTAAAAGACCTTACTCTTTGACTCATAGATTCATCAACAATAAATGACAAAGTTGTTGTTGTTGGATGCAGCACAAGCTTGGCAAACACAAACAGGATGTTCAAGGAGAAGAAGCAGGAAGGGAAAGGGGAGATTCGTTTGAACAACTCTCCAGGTAAAATGAAGTAAACACACATGAATACAGAGCCGACTCGGACACACAGGTAGAGCTGACAGGATGTTGTTCACTAGTCAATACCCAGCCCTGTTTGTTACTCGGTGACCTGGATTGACTGCCTGGTAAATAAAACATAGCTATAAATTAAAGATAACGCATACTGGGCCTTGAGAGGCGTGTGGATGCTCCCCTGCCCACCCATAATGCTCTGGAGTGTCTTCTCTTTGCCCTTGAGGGACACACACACACACACACACACACACACACACACACACACACACACACACACACACACACACACACACACACACACACACACACACACACACACACACACACACACACACACACACACACACACACACACACACACACCATGCCACAGGTAGGTAATTGAAACTATACCAGTATGATGTATGCTTGGCCTTGGCTTCTCTCTCCTGGAATCTCATTGAACATCGTTTTTGTGCGGCGACATCCTCTGCACTTTTGTGTAGGTGGCGGCGACGGGGTAATTAACACATTTAGTCGCAGCTCGGCAAGAGATAAATCACACCCTAAAGAGACGGAAAAGAGGAGATGTAATTAGGGAGCAAAGTGAGAATAGGAGTAAGGGAGCAGAAAATAAAGTAAGGGGCGGAAAGTTTGCGAACATTTTTGTGATTTATCACCTGATTTTCACTTTTTACGCCCTCGAAACGCTGATCTAAATATTCATAATGCCCTCAGATCGGGGCAGTAAAAAAGGGATACAACAAAGGGAGAGTCTCCAGGTAATACGAGGAGGACGGGACACAGAGGTGACAGGCTGACAGGCTGACAGGCTGAGTGAACGACAGAATAAACAGGAAACACACTCAGATAAATACAGAGAAAGAACAGGGAGACAGACAGAGATGACAACATAATTACACATTCATGGGGTCCTGGTTGACCGGTGACAGCAGGAGCAGCTGCTTTCCTGCTCCTGCTGTCCAGGGGATCTGAATAATGAATCGAGGAAGCAGCCCGTGTTTAGGCAACGTACAGTAACAGGGAATGCATCACACGGCAGCAGCAGCAATTACCCACAGACGGAGAGGAGAAGACAGGTGTGGAGGACTTCAAAAAGACCGATGTGGTGTCCCTGAAACCCGCCAGATGTCAGGAAGAAAGACTGGCAGTTCGGGTTAGGTGACAGCAGAGACGTGCACAGAATCTCCGAGGGTCAGGGCCCCGGGAATAAAAACACCTGGACGCCCGGTTAACTTTGCCAGAATGAGGTCGCAACAGGACGGCGTCTCTCAGGTTACACCTCACAAAAATGAATCATGGTGGAGTCACATTACAGACTTGATTAAATAAAGGGCTCCTCTTCACTCAGAGCAGAAGGGGGGAGTTCTTCCCTCATGTTGCCTCACACATGGTAGTATCGCTTTGTGTTATAAAAACACAACTTCCTCACATTCACACCACGGCGGCGTTCTTGTGACTTCACACTCAGGGTGTAACTCTAACATAACATGACTTATAGCTGTGTTTAAAGTTGTACGCAGGGAATCTGACAAATCATTCTCAGCTTGTGATAAGCAGCATTTAAACATTCCCAAGCTAACACCAACATTAGCGAGGAAGATACCTGAACAACATTGGAAGAAGCTACCGGATTGTGTTTGTATGCAGAAGAAGATACAAACATCACACAGCTTTGGGTGGCAAAAATCATCTTTTTATGTATTTTTTAAAAATATTTTTGGGTCTTTTTTGCCTTTATTCGATAGGACAGCTGAAGAGAGACTGGTCATGTTGGGAGCAGAGAGAGTGGGAGATGACTTGCAGCAAAGGTCGAGGTCAGAATCGACGCAACGGCTGATGGGACGAGGATAGCCTCCGTACATGAGGCACGCAACATAACCGCTAGGCTATCTGGCGCCCCTTTATTCGAAATGTTATTCTTTATTTTTTAAGATTTATTTTTGGACTTTTTGTGCTTTTGTTGGAGAGATAGCACAGTGGATAGAGCCAGAAATCAGGGAGAGAGAGAGTTGGGAATGACATGTGGGAAAGGAGTCACAGGCTGGATTTGAACCCGGGCCACCCGCTTGAAGGACTACAGCCTCCAAACATGGGGCGCGCACACTAACCACTGCGCCACCAACGCCCCTTAAATGTTATTCTTGTATCATATTGAAGTTTAAACTCTTGTGTCATGACATCCTCATTTATTGTTTCTTAAACTGCTGATCAATTAAGTGATCAAAAGCAAAATGACAATTAACTAGATTTTAAAATTCACAAACCTTGACCACAGCAGCATGACTGTATTATTCCAGTTTTTCACCATCATGACTTCAGAAGAAAACAACCACTGTGTCAATCGATGGTCGACAAAAGCAGCAGAGAGGATGTGGAAATCATGACGATGCCTTCAGGCTCTTTAGAGGAGTTAAAGACCCAGAACAGAGTCCTGCATAATCCAACAAAAGGGCATGTAAAGGGGGGAATTATTTTCATTTCCCTCTAAATGTGAATACTTCAGTTTTTCAGTTGAGACTCTCCTGCCGTTGATTCACATGTATTCAGCTGAATCATTGCACTTCTTTTGCGACAGGTTGGCAGGATGCTATCTTCTACTAATCGATAACGGGGTGATTGAAACGGCCGAACAGCAGCCATCCTTCCTGTGCCTGCTCCGACACTTTAAGATCTGCTGCTGTCGACCAGAAGATGATGAAACTACTTCAGAGTCAGATGAGATGAGATAAGAGAGATAAAATGACAACTCTATTCATCCTCAGGAAAAACTGTTTTGCAGTATCTGTAGAAAGCAAAGTGCAGATGTGAATGTGAAAATATCAATGAGATGCAAATCCAAAATGCAGGTGCATATAGATTTATGCAAGAGAAGTGGCATAAAGCGGAGTGAATGTTGAATAAATAACACATTTAAATATTTAAAAAGCAAATCCAAAATCTGCATTCAAAGTTCAATACAAAGCTTTGACTTTTGAAGCTCTGGCTGTCGACTGAACATTTCAACATTATCACCCAACTGTTTACTCGGTTTTAGAAGTCTGACCACTCTCATTCTGACTTCCTCATTTGACCAGATGAAGAATTTTGGTCATGAAGCATCTCTGACAGACAGTCGAATAGAAACTGTGTGAGAGAGCACATCAAAGGAAATCAAATGAACGTGTGTTTTGTCGTAATTACATTCACGCACTGAAAGAAATAATTAGGTGAAAAGCTTCCGACGCCTTGATCTCCGGCTGAAAAAAGTGATGTGAAGCCAGAATGAATTAAAGACTCCCTTTCATTAAAGCACTAAAGCTCCTGTCATTAATTCAATCTGTGTACATATTGTACTGGCAAAGTCTGCCATTATGTCCCTTTTTTTTTCTACAACAGGATGAAAGACGGCGGCTCAAACTGTCTTTTTATAATCCGTGTTTGTCTGCATTCTACGACACGGTGTCTGAAAACGCCTTCTGTTTGTCATTGGTTTGGTTTTAATTGAGCGGTTTTATTTTTAGATTCCACAACAATCGGGCCGACGCACACTTTGATCTCTGTCTGAATGTGGATTTTTCATGCCAGAAGTGGGTCGTGTAAACACTCTTTGTTATTGTAATGAAGCTGCAGCCTGAGTGGACTCGCTTTCTGACTGACTCTGCTGGACATCGTTGTAAAAAAATATATAAATATATAATGATGAAAACAAAGAAAGAGGAAACTGTGCAGTCACCAGAGCTGCTTCAGATCGCAGATGGATACGAGTCTTGAGGGCAGAAAGCTGTGGAGAGTTGGCCTGCTGACCCGTAAAGATTGAAAATTGCTTTAGTGGATGTCGTTTTTTTTGTCTTATGGAGCTCTGCCAAACTGTCATGAATAATAAATAACATAACCAGAGTGCACGCAACGTCTCGAGAACCTAACACAGGCTCTTAGTTGGAGCTGCTGGCACCAGGATTAAATGGAGAAAAGTCCAAATTCACAAGAGAGAAATTAGTCGTCTGTTATAAAATTAATTAGCCTGTAAAGCGCTCTCCACAATATCGCCTCTTTCCTCCCCGCAGCAGCTCAAATTATTCTGATGCTGGAATGCGTGCTTCATTTATCATTTATGTTCTACTTCCTGCTATACGTTGTTGAAAGAGTCCTTTATGTTTCTGTGAAATATTTAAGATTAGGAATAATATGTTTGTTTATATTCTGTTTTTTTATTCTTGAAGCTCTTAAACCTGCATGTAAATATAAATCTCTATACGTTGACATTTTGAAGGCTAAATTATTTATTGTGTTTGCTTCCATTGTGTTAGAATCAGGGCGGCTACAAAACCACAGAGGACGCTTGGTTTCATAACATCCGAGGCTTTTTTAATATGAAAATATAACCCCGGGTTCAAGTCTGACCTGTGGCTCTTTTCCTGCATGACATTACCCACTCTCACTCTCTCTCCCCGGGTTCCCACTCTCAAAAAGCCCCCCAAAAATACATCTTTAAATACAACCAGGGCATCCAAGGTCAAGGCAAACCACCGTAAAACTTCAAATAGAAGCCCATCACCAGTTTAAGGCCCAGTCCCATTTACCAGCCTGGTGTTAATGCTGCACGTGTTGATAAAGAAAGGCAGCTCTTGATTAGAGGCTACCATGCATTTGGAGTTGATTAGTTTGCAGATCAAAAATAAAAGCAGCAAGAAGAGATGCACCAATGTCTATACAGATCTTTAAAATAATTAAGCCAATTGACAGTTGACTTCTTTAGGTGCAAAACTCCCACAATGCCGACATTTTCTCTCATGTTTAACAATAAAAACAAGTCTGAGTTTGTCCAACAGGTGACTTAATCTGCCCAATAAAAAACCTCTTCTCTGAATCAGAGATCAGGTGATCTAGACGTCAGCATTAAATCGATTTGGCACCGCAAATAAACATCGGCTACTGACATCAGCTCATGCAACTTTATTTGGTGATGTCATTCATTCAACCTTTTTTTATACTCGAAAGATCATTGAGGGGCAACCCTCATTTACAATGACATCGAGTCATTACAGAAATAATTAGAAAACAGACATTAAATCAAAAAGAAAAACAGGAGACAGAAGACTGCTAACATCAGTCTACAAAAGTCTAAAATGTACTAAGATAATTAAACGAGTACAAAACTGCAATAAATAAACACACTGATGTAAAACAGTTACAAACAGGTTGGGAGGTTTAAAATAAGGTTTCTAAAATGCACAAAGGGTAAAAATTAATTCCCCTCAAGAAGATGCTGTATGTTGTTCCTAGTGCAGTTCTTAGTGCAGAATAAGAAAAATCAGATTTTCCCAGTACCGATCTGACTCGAGGAACATTCAACAGTAAACGTCTTGAGGAACGTGTGAGGTAACACTCGGTCAAAAGATAGATAAGTTCTGTCATTTTTTCTGTGAGCGCTTTATAAATAAAAAGATGCCAATGCCGGCAGATACCCATGTTGAACCGATGCATCGGTGCACCCTTTGCAGTAAGATAAAAACCTGAGGATGAACTTCAACTTCTGTCCAAAAAAGAGTATGCGCTCCAGATGTGCAGCAGAATGTCATACTGTCACACAAAGCATGGTCAGATAAGTGATTTGAGTTAGTTAAATATTCTCTCTCTTGTTCATTAAAGATGTTATAGTCTTTCCCATCTTTACTGTGCACGACTTTTGTTTGAATATAATGATTGGCCCGTCTTGTAGTGACGCCTGTCCTAAATGAAGGCGGGCCTTTAGTTGAAGTTTTTCAGTAACTCTATACCATAACAACAACAACATTGGATCTGTGTTGGTCATGTTTATTTTTTTCCTCCATTTTTCAAACTCTCACACGAGCCTGGAAACTTCCTTCAGAATCATTGGGTGAAAAAAAAAAAGACTTTCAAATATTCTGACTTTCATACTTTCATAATCCCTTAGAGCAGTAATAACAATATCTATAATTTGCTGTGCAAGGGAAACTGAAAGACTGCACATATTGTCCTTCTGCTTCCTCTCCACTACTTTCCAGAAACTGACATCGCCTTGAGAATGAAAAATGGCTTTGATATTTATATGCATATATAAGCAACGGGTCAGTGGTATTCAGAAGTTCGTTTCTTGAGCACTTATTAAACTTTATGGGTTTTTATTAGAAACATGCAGAGGCTTTTTAGGTCGGGTACAATCACTTCTATCTGAACCACTTCTCTTGCCCGCTTCCATCGCTGCAACACCTGTTGACCTGATAACTGCTCTCATATCTGGCAAACCGAGGGGCGTCCAAAACGGCCGTGTGGGGGGGGGGGGGGGTGTCTTAAAAGTGCCTACCTTCTCTGGTCCAAACAAATCCAGAGCATTCAGGAGCAGAATCTAAAGTTAGAAGGAGGACATACTGGCTGCTGCATTGTTGTCAGAGAAGCCAGCACTTCAACATGTTTCCTTAATGATCAGATAGTAAGATACCTTTATCATCTCACTCTCTACACATCTCACTGATTGGACCTTTAAAAAAATGCTCCAAATTGCTAAAGGTGAAATTATACACAATCAAGAATAAAGATAGTTTGGTGATAACTGATGCCTGATGGTGTACTTTTTTTCCTGGTTACCTGTAATTAGAGTTTGGCAGCAAAGGGCCGTAATCAATCCCCTGCCATTCTTTCATCGTTGGTCCAAAGAAAACTTCAGAAGCTTCCTTATTCAACCATCAAAGACATTTCAATCAACAGATTGTGTTCCAGTTTGGTTGGAGAAAGGTGGCAAAGCATCAGAAGCGGTAAATTTATCCAGATTCCAGTGAGGCCAGTAAAGCCATACCTTGATCTTAATACCATGAGTGAACTATGACCGTGTACGTTTAAGCAGAACAGAGATCAGAAGAAACAAAAGCAGAACGGTATCAGTGTCCTAATACCAACATTTGGGTATTTTTCAAGAAGTCAGATACCTCTTTGTGTGAATCCAGACGCTGCGTCCAGGATGTTGCACTGACTGAAGGACGCAGTTCTCATGATCCTCATGCTGTTAATGAGAAACAACATTTTATTTAAAGTTTATTCAATAATGTCTGCAGGAAGAATGAAACGCAGTAAGAACTCAATTAATTTACATTGCTTACATTTTCTTTCCTTACATCTTTATAATCCTGTGATTAATGAAGGAGGGATTTTGGACACATCGTAATCATGATCGTAAATAGTAAGGCCTGATCACACCATGCAGGGATTAAAATACTGCTACTAGCAGTGAATAAGTGCAAATTGTACATGTTGGTTTTTAAGTTATAGTTGTTAATTGGCTGTATCCTCTTAAAATTGTCCAATCAGAGCAGATTGTTAAGTCTCAGCTCTTTTTGCATACATTCAATTACAAGCAGTTTTATCAAAATAAAAACATTTTATTAAATATATCACAGCTTTAGTGGCTCTCACATGGTGAAAAGTAAAGGAAAACACTGTCCATCCTTCAATCTGACAAGAGGTGAAAATGAACATTTTATCTTTCTAAGGGAGGATTCAGTCTCCACTTCACCACAGAGACATTTGTCCTTTTTTTTACTGTGAAAGGAAACTAGAGAGCCTGAAGTAAACCACTGCAACAAGGTGAAAAATATGAAGAAATGTCAAAGAGAAAAGAGCGAGGTCATGATTCACAGCAGGAGAAGGAGACAGTTCATGAAATAAAAGGAGAGTTTAAGTAGGATCATTCTCTGCTGAGTGTCTGCCTGAAGCTGATGTGTAAATGAAGAAAAGGACGAAACATCTTCTGAACTCACACAGAGACCAGTGGTGAAGGGGGGGCTGCAGAAGTGGTCTCTTCCTAAAGGTATTTTTTAAGGGACCGGCCCAGCAGAGGTTTTATGAAACCTGCACTGTTGGTGTCATGTAAGACTGCTCTTAGATAAAAAATGGGCCTTTTATATTTGCACAGTAACACTCAACTTCCACTGATCGTCTCGAGGGAGTAGGAATTGTTATTAAATGAACATTAACCACGTAAGAGGAGCAGATTATGTTAGGGGTCAATGGACTACATGATCCATGGGGTACACCAGATATCTGGTACCACTCTAGGTGGCAAATCTAGGTTATTATTTTTGAAAATGTAAACCACCCTCCAAAGTAAAATGCATTTAGACACTGGTGCATATCCTGGTTAAGGCTCATGGTCAAGACATTTGTCGAGGTTTAATAATATTGTGTTTTCATTTTAAAGGGAACATTCTCTGCTTTCATTCAAACCCAATCGGTAATCTTTCTGACAAAAAATGAGATAACTGTGGCTCTTCAAATAGTGAATGACACATTTTTCAACAATTATTACAAAGTGTTGCCACCTAGAGGGGTACCCCCTGTGTGACCCCCCTCTTGGTGGCTTGCAACCCCAATTTGGGAACCACTACAGTGCAACTAGACTAGACTACTATCTGTGATTGTAGCAGGTTACATCATGGATTGCTTTAGCTCAGTGGAGTCCAAACTTTTTTTCTTGCAGGCCAAAATTGTCGTGTTAGAATCGCTCGTGTTCTACTTTATTTGTTTTTTTGTAAAATCTTTCTGCATTTAGCTCAGGTCATTAAATGGTTAAACAACAGTCCGCTTAAATGTGGAAAATAGTAAAAGCTGTAGATTTAAAAAAAAAACAACGACATACATGTTACTGAATATTTTCTATTTTAGGAATATTGTTCAGTCCTTGTTAACATGAAAAAGAAAAATAAGATAATGTGCCGATCTTAATCAAAACCTCAAAATCTTCTGATTCTTCATTTGAAGTCACGGGCCGCAAAAAATCCCCTCAAGGGCCGCAAATGGCCCTCGGGCCGCACTTTGGACACCCCTGCTTAATCCAATGGAGACTGAACTGCTAAATGTTCAGTTTTAGTAAACCAAAAATCCTCGCGCACCTGTTGTGATGACGGTTGGAACATTCGGACAAACAATTCTTGTAAGCTTCATTTTTCATAAACTTAAAAGGTAAACTCCCTCACAATGTCTAACTTTAATTAAACATTACACAATCTATTTACTCGCGTTACTGTAATTGAGTAGTTTTTTGCTGTACTTACTACTAAGTTGTCTGTGGTTCTGACTCTTGGACAAAGAAGTGGCTGAGGATGCTTTTTCTCACTGCAGCGTTCGCGGCTACAATCACCGCTGCAGCTCCGAGCGATAAACATTTAGTTCCGGAAAGTTTTTCACAATAAAAGTCCCTAATTGCCAGCTCTGTGATGTGCTTTTATTTTGAAGAAGACGTATGAGAAAGTTGGGTGTGATAAGCTGCTGCAACATCTCAGATGTGTGAAAATAAATACTTCAAACAGATTCAGTTAGCAGCTTCAGTAGCTGAGAGGTAAACAAACAGAGACTAAAACATCTAATATTTAAACTCATAAAGGCTCATTTTAAAACAATAAATGGATTATCTTTCATCTCAGGTTTAGTTGCAGCTAAATCAGTCTTTGAGGCTGTCTTTGAGACTAACCAGCCTCAGAATAATAAAACTAAAAACACTAAAATACTCTTTTTAGTATCTCTATGATTGAGACAAAGATCCTTTTAGTACTTAAATAGTTTAATCATTTCCCTTCATAAAACGGCTGATTACTTGAACATATAATCCTTTATTATTTATCCATCATTATGTAGGCTATATTTTGTTTTTGTCAATGGGGTAGAAAAGAAAATGTTTATCTGAAAAGATAAATCTTTGCTAAGATTTGCCTTTAATTAAAAAAACTTTGAGATTAATATCCTCTTCTTTTTTCACGACACACAATGCTTTATTAAAAAATTTGGGCCTTAGGAATAAACTCTCTAAGAGTTCAAATCAACTCAATTTGTGTGTGAGACCATCGAATAAACTCTAGGGCTTAGTTAAAGTAACTATTTTCTAGGAGTTGATATTTTAACTGTTTTTAGGAGTTAAATATCTCTATTATAACTCTTATATTAGTTAAACTTGTATAAACAATTTTTTGTGATTTTTGAAGTAGCTTCCATCACAGAAATCTTCGTATTTGTCACATTCTGTAGATTTTTGCATCATCTCACAAATACTTTCATTTTTGAAAATGAACTGCAGTGTTTTGAGTATTGGAATATATATATGTATTTGTCATTGATTGGCACTTGCTCATAGGTTCCAGTTTTGCTATTTCGCCTGGTATCATACCTTATACCTAGGCGCTTTTCAACTGGCTGCACGATACCCCATTTTTCTGTGAAATATTTCTTCCATTTGCTATCAGAATTCAACTGGCTAAAGGGGTTGTCAATGTGCTTAAACAACTCTTCAATGGCTGATCTGGAGAGATTGTTGGCTGGTAACAAGTTCAACACTTGTTCCTGGACATTTGACTGCAAGTCTCCCACAAATTCCTCTAAGTTCTCAATGGTAGAAAGCACTACAGTATTTGGTACACCACTTCCTACAAGTTTGGCAATAATTGATGCACACATCGTTGCTGGTAGATGACACTGAAGAGCCTTATGCAACATTTTGGTGTTGAGATGGAGAGGAGGGTGTTTCATCATTTGAGAACTGAGAATTATCATGCTCTTGGGTGTTATGGTGGAAAGGGGTCTCGTCTGTCGCACATGAAAAGTCAAAAGGTGCATGTATCTTCTAAATGTCTTCTAAATCAAGAATAACTTGAGAATTGTAAGCAGCATCCGGTTTGACCACATTTTAGTCTTACATTTTTCCCTGGATACATTCCATGAATTAGTTTGAGGTGCCTGAACAAAAGTAAGGCTGTACCAAAGGATGACTCACAGAGGAAACAACTCAACATTTTGCTAGTTGGTTGAATACTGCTTGTTCAAAAGCCTAGCTCTCAGCTCTTTGACTTTTGGAGTTTCTTCTGTTGTGCCTATATCGATGTTGTACAGAGTAGTCTGCAAAAATGTGTACAGACTGGACAGAGCAGCATCATATTTCAGACTGAAAACAAAGTGGGACTTGAACAGCTCATCAAATGTGCCCAAAGATGTACTTGACTGGCATGGAAGAAGCTTCCTATCCAAGACTATGAATAAGCTGGAAACCTGTGCTTTTGAAGTTCCTGAGGCCAGAAGATATGGTTGTGGGTTTCCCTCTATGGTGGTGAGGTGATCCTCCAGGCTCTGGCAAGCCTGAAACACAATGAGAGCATCTCCGTATAAGCCATTAGATAGAATTTTGTTTTGCAAAATGTTGGAAAAGATTGAGTTGCCTTTACAAACCTTCTGAAATTTCACGAGATGATCTGCTGCCTCCCTAACACTGATCTTCTTTAGCCGCTTTATTCCAGTTGGTTGTGGTGTGAGAAGATGCAGCAGGACCAGAAGAGAGGCCATGTCGCTGTCCCACTCTGCAGTCAGTGTACAAAACATAATTAACCTATGAATGTCTGTCGCTACATTGCTACCTTGTGTATAACTAGGTTATCTGTTTTCTTACCACCAAGGTGTGCTTGTGTAAACCCTGTGTAACAACCCACTGCTGAGACTGGACCAGCAGTTAAAACAATTGGGCTGTGCACTGCTTAAACTGCTTAAAAGTATGGAATAGGTAATGTGGAATATTTCTACTTGGTAGAATAGTTTTGTGGAGAATAGTTTTGTGTAATCAAAAATCTGGTGTCAAAGAGGCCTGGGGTGTCGATAACGACAACCTTTTGTCCATCTACTGTACCTTCACCAATAGAGCAGTCCACAGTCATTTTGAACTGCACTTTGATTCAAAGCAGTTTCGTCCCAGAATGGCGTTTCCAGTGGCACTCTTCCCATGTCCTGTCTTCCCCACCATCACCATCCTCCGTCATTTCTTTTTGTTCTGCAAGGAAGAATAGATACAATTAGATTTGAATTGATTGAATTGATTTTTCTGCTCTTACCTTCTTATTGCTGTTTGTCTTTTATTTGCTTTGAGCTCTTTTAGTTTCTTCTTCATCTTTTTAAATCTTTGGTTCCTCTTGGTCTCAGCTCGTGTTGTTGGGTTCTTATGATGGTTCTGATGATGGTTCTTATGATGGTTCTTGTGATGGTTCTTGTAATGGTTCTTGTGATGGTTCTTGTGATGGTTCTTGTGATGGTTCTTATGATGGTTCTTATGATGGTTCTGATGATGGTTCTTGTAATGGTTCTTGTGATGGTTCTTGTGATGGTTCTTATGATGGTTCTGATGATGGTTCTTGTGATGGTTCTTATGATGGTTCTTGTGATGGTTCTTATGATGGTTCTTATGATGGTTCTTGTGTTGTCTGGGTTCTTATGATGGTTCTGATGATGGTTCTTGTGATGGTTCTTATGATGGTTCTTATGATGGTTCTTGTGATGGTTCTTATGATGGTTCTTATGATGGTTCTTATCATGGTTCTTATGATGGTTCTGATGATGGTTCTTATGATGGTTCTTGTGATGGTTCTTGTGATGGTTCTTATGATGGTTCTGATTCTGATGATGGTTCTTATGATGGTTCTTATGATGGTTCCTATGATGGTTCTTGTGATGGTTCTGATGATGGTTCTTATGATGGTTCTTATGATGGTTCTGATGATGGTTCTGATGATGGTTCTTATGATGGTTCTTGTGATGTTCTTCTGATGGTTCTTGTGTTGTCTGGGTTCTTATGATGGTTCTGATGACGGTTCTTATGAGGTTCTTATGATGGTTCTTGTGATGGTTCTTGTGATGGTTCTTATGATGGTTCTTGTGATGGTTCTTATGATGGTTCTTGTGATGGTTCTTGTGATGGTTCTTATGATGGTTCTTGTGATGGTTCTTATGATGGTTCTTATGATGGTTCTTATGATGGTTCTTGTGATGGTTCTTGTGATGGTTCTTATGATGGTTCTTGTGATGGTTCTTGTGATGGTTCTTATGATGGTTCTTGTGATGGTTCTTGTGATGGTTCTTATGATGGTTCTTATGATGGTTCTTGTGATGGTTCTGATGATGGTTCTGATGATGGTTCTTATGATGGTTCTTCTGATGTTCTTCTGATGGTTCTTGTGTTGTCTGGGTTCTTATGATGGTTCTGATGACGGTTCTTATGAGGTTCTTATGATGGTTCTTGTGATGGTTCTTGTGATGGTTCTTATGATGGTTCTTGTGATGGTTCTTGTGATGGTTCTTGTGATGGTTCTTATGATGGTTCTTGTGATGGTTCTTGTGATGGTTCTTATGATGGTTCTTGTGATGGTTCTTGTGATGGTTCTTGTGATGGTTCTTATGATGGTTCTTATGATGGTTCTTATGATGGTTCTTGTGATGGTTCTTATGATGGTTCTTGTGATGGTTCTTGTGATGGTTCTTGTGATGGTTCTTGTGATGGTCGGGTTATATATGTCTGTTGGGTATCGTGCACTTTGGGTTCTTTTCTGTTGAATTGTATTTAATTATTTTTAGTATTTTGTATTTGTTATGTTCTTGCTGTTGTTTCTGTTCTTCTGTGTTTGGTTTAGTTTGTTCTTGTTTTTGCTGTTTGTCAAAGCACTTCGTAAACTTGTGTTTTTAAAAGGTGCTTTATAAATAAAGTTATTATTATTATTATTATTATCATATGAAGTCGTATCTATGAAGGGGAGGGTCGAGAGGTGCGGGGCGGACTAAACCATTCTACGCATTCAGAAGGGGGGAGAGGGGTCTTTGAGACAGACTCCACATTTTTTCCAGAAAGGAATTCTGAATGTTTGTTTATTTATTCAGACAATTTTATTGATCTTATTGTGGTTATAACTTAGAGAAAAAAGCGAAATAAGAAATACATTTTTATTTCAGGCCCATGAAGGGCCCCCCTCCCCACTGGTGCCCTGGGTAGTCAGTCCCACCTTTCCCCCCACTACGACGCCCCTGCCCCTCCCTCCAACATTTACAGGAAACTGCAGCAGTTCTTTCAAACACACTTCACATATTCCCCCAGAGGTGGAAAGTATGGAGTCAAAGAAGTTACTGAAGCCTCAAGTAAATATATTGTTTCATACACACAGATATTAAAGGCCACGCACATAATGAAACTCTTTGCACACAAATTCATCGTCAGAGAGCTGCAAGAGTGAAATAAATCACGGGTGAGGACACAGAAGGTCACTGTCTGCTTTGTGAGCGCAGGACTGCAGCTGCTCTCTCTGTCTCTCTCCTCGCTCGTGGTAAAGTTGTGCTCATGTGTATCCACAGTTCAGTATGCAGTGCGTACTTTTCAGTATGGAGTTTCAGTATACTGAACTCTCGTGGTCATTCAGTATGCATTTTTTGGGTCCACCTCAGTATACTGAACATTTCAGCATGGATACTAACTTCCTGGTTTCATGCAGTATGGATCGGATGCGTGCTTTCAGGAAATGAATTGTATTTTACCCACAATGCTGTGCGAAATTAAACGTAAATCGTCACTTCACGTCCGCCTCCAAATCAAAACAAACGAGCGTGGATTAATTGAATCAATTTTTAATCTAGAGTTAAAGTCCCGACTGTAATCACTACTTTAAATTAACAACAGAAAATAAAACAAATATCTACATTATTATAAAACCTTTCCCCCTCTATTTAAATAATGATTTCACTATTTAAATGCGTCTTTATTGGTTTATTTTATATTCTTTATATTACTGTATTTCATTTGTTCTTTATGTACTGTATGTTATTTAGTTATTTAATCTTTTACTTGATTTACATTGTGATATTGTTTTATTTACCTGACTGTATATGCGCATTACTCTTCTTGAATAAAGATAAACAAATAAAAACAAAACGGGTGGATGCGGCCGGTTCGGGTACCGTAAATGACATCACTTCCTTACTGAATGAATCAGAAGAAGTAGGAACAAATATCTGCCTACTGAATAGTAGATACTAAACAGTATACAGCAGATAGTAGATACTAAACAGTATACAGCAGATAGTAGGTACTAAACAGTATACAGCACAGATAGTACGTACTAAACAGTAAACAGCAGATAGTAGGTACTAAACAGTATACAGCAGATAGTAGGTACTAACAGTATACAGCAGATAGTAGATACTAAACAGTATACAGCAGATAGTAGATACTAAACAGTAAACAGCAGATAGTAGGTACTAAACAGTATACAGCACAGATAGTACGTACTAAACAGTATACAGCAGATAGTAGGTACTAAACAGTATACAGCAGATAGTAGGTACTAAACAGTATACAGCACAGATAGTACGTACTAAACAGTATACAGCAGATAGTAGGTACTAAACAGTATACAGCACAGATAGTAGATACTAAACAGTATACAGTAGATAGTAGATACTAAACAGTAAACAGCAGATAGTAGATACTAAACAGTATACAGCACAGATAGTACGTACTAAACAGTATACAGCAGATAGTAGGTACTAAACAGTATACAGCACAGATAGTAGATACTAAACAGTATACAGTAGATAGTAGATACTAAACAGTAAACAGCAGATAGTAGATACTAAACAGTATACAGCACAGATAGTACGTACTAAACAGTATACAGCAGATAGTAGGTACTAAACAGTATACAGCAGATAGTAGGTACTAAACAGTATACAGTAGATAGTAGGTACTAAACAGTATACAGCAGATAGTAGGTACTAAACAGTAAACAGTAGATAGTAGATACTAAACAGTATACAGCAGATAGTAGATACTAAACAGTAAACAGCAGATAGTAGGTACTAAACAGTATACAGCAGATAGTAGGTACTAAACAGTAAACAGCACAGATAGTAGGTACTAAACAGTATACAGCAGATAGTAGGTACTAAACAGTAAACAGCAGATAGTAGGTACTAAACAGTATACAGTAGATAGTAGGTACTAAACAGTATACAGTAGATAGTAGGTACTAAACAGTATACAGCAGATAGTACGTACTAAACAGTATACAGCACAGATAGTACGTACTAAACAGTATACAGCACAGATAGTACGTACTAAACAGTATACAGCACAGATAGTACGTACTAAACAGTATACAGCACAGATAGTACGTACTAAACAGTATACAGCAGATAGTACGTACTAAACAGTATACAGCACAGATAGTAGGTACTAAACAGTAAACAGCAGATAGTAGGTACTAAACAGTATACAGCAGATAGTAGGTACTAAACAGTAAACAGCAGATAGTAGATACTAAACAGTAAACAGCAGATAGTAGGTACTAAACAGTATACAGTAGATAGTAGGTACTAAACAGTATACAGCACAGATAGTACGTACTAAACAGTATACAGCACAGATAGTACGTACTAAACAGTATACAGCACAGATAGTAGATACTAAACAGTAAACAGCAGATAGTAGGTACTAAACAGTATACAGCAGATAGTAGGTACTAAACAGTATACAGCAGATAGTAGGTACTAACAGTATACAGCAGATAGTACGTACTAAACAGTATACAGCACAGATAGTAGGTACTAAACAGTAAACAGCAGATAGTAGGTACTAAACAGTATACAGCAGATAGTAGATACTAAACAGTAAACAGCAGATAGTAGGTACTAAACAGTATACAGCAGATAGTAGGTACTAAACAGTATACAGCAGATAGTAGGTACTAACAGTATACAGCAGATAGTAGATACTAAACAGTATACAGCAGATAGTACGTACTAAACAGTATACAGCACAGATAGTAGGTACTAAACAGTAAACAGCAGATAGTAGGTACTAAACAGTATACAGCAGATAGTAGGTACTAAACAGTATACAGCAGATAGTAGGTACTAACAGTATACAGCAGATAGTAGATACTAAACAGTATACAACAGATAGTAGGTACTAAACAGTATACAGCAGATAGTAGGTACTAAACAGTATACAGCACAGATAGTAGGTACTAAACAGTAAACAGCAGATAGTAGGTACTAAACAGTATACAGCAGATAGTAGATACTAAACAGTATACAGCAGATAGTAGGTACTAAACAGTATACAGCAGATAGTAGGTACTAAACAGTATACAGCAGATAGTAGGTACTAAACAGTATACAGCAGATAGTAGATACTAAACAGTATACAGCAGATAGTAGGTACTAAACAGTATACAGCAGATAGTAGGTACTAAACAGTATACAGCAGATAGTAGGTACTAAACAGTATACAGCAGATAGTAGATACTAAACAGTATACAGCAGATAGTAGGTACTAAACAGTATACAGCAGATAGTAGGTACTAAACAGTATACAGCAGATAGTAGGTCCTGACTACTGCCTACTGAGTAGGTACTTGGGAATTCGGATACAGCCATAATGAACTCATTCAACCTTGAGTGAGAGTTTTAGTTGAAGCCCTCTGATAGGCTGCCGAGAGAGACAGAGGAAGACGTGGAAGTCGATTTTATCTTTAGACTATTTATATAAATAAATGAAACTTAAAGAGATTATGCACATCCATATTTTTTATTACAGATTATTCTACCTGCAAGAACAGAACCGAACAGAACCAAACTAGAAATGAAGCGATCCATGGTTTAATGGAAACTTTAAAAACACAATAAAATAAAAAACATTCTAGTAAGTAACTAAAAGTATAATAAAATAACATTACAGACTGTAGCTGCTATGCTAACCAAACAGTTAGCAACAAACTCAAGCGAACTTACTCTGAGCACCTTTTCCATTCTCCTTTCCTTCCTTTGACGTCACAGGAGGGAGGGGGGGGATAATTTCTTTAAATTGTGAAAACATTTAGCTTAATTTTCTTCTGATTTCTCTTCTTAAACGTCAAATTTATGAGTAAAAACGGCGCCATTATAAGCTAAATGTTCGGGATGACGGTTGGAACGTTCGGCCGTTATTTTAATTATGCCGCCTTCAAGTGCTCCTTGGAAATGTTGCACTTCCCAGATGTTATTTGAGCAAACTTCAAATATCAGAACAGTGATCTTATTTATTGTATAGTCAACATGTGGTTCGGATCTTTTTGATAAGTTTTCTGCCACAAACAATTCTTGTAAGCTTAATTTTTCATAAACTAAAAAGGTAAACTCCCGCACAATGTCTAACTTGCAAAAAAACATTTTTTTGGCAACGTCTTGTAAATACACCTTCATTAGAAACTTGCCTGATTAATTTTTTGATATATTTTCATAGAAATTCTGAATAGCTACTTCAGAAGCTTCACAACTTCAGAAGGTCAACACTTTTTTATTCTTATTTTTATATTCAGGTCTAATTACAGATTTTTTCCTCAACTGTTTATCGGTTCTTGTTTAAATTGCACATATATTTTTATCCCTGCACGGGTTATGTACATTTCTTATATAAATCTATTTTTAATTTGCACAGTTTAAGTTTGATTCATCTAGGGGTATTCTTTAAATCTTTTTCTTCAGGTTAATATATTTGTATGGGAGGGGGGGCGTCGGTTTTGTGGTTCAATTTGTAACAAATGTTTCATGTCATGTCTTTGTAACCTGCTACTGGATGCTTTGAATTTCCCTCGGGATCAATAAAGTATCTATCTATCTCTCACTTTGAACAGTGGGGAGTCTCATGAGTACAAATCAACCATCACAGAAAATGTCTAGCACTCTTATCAGCTCTCTTTCAAGCCTTCCTGACCAAAGCGTCTCTATTTTTTTACTCTTTAATTCACCTGACCATCCAGGCCAAAAAAATGTGTTTCCATAGCAACCGGCTCCACAAAGAGGAGAGGGTTTACCCGAGCAGACTGGTGGTGTTTAACGACACAGTAACATGGAGAGTAGGTCAGCAGAGAGAAATGGTGTGTTGAGCTCCTGCAGGCTCGCCTGTGCAGAGGGAGAGGATCTGTGATCTGCTCACACTGCCAGGACTCCTCACAAACCTCCAGGCTCACTTTCATGTCGATCCACCAATCAGGCTGCGAGGACTCACGCCAGGTTTTTTTTTTATTTTTTTTATTTAAGTCATTCTAGTTTGGGGCTGATAATGGTTTCATAACCATCCAATTTAAATCAGGAGCAGAGCTGAATTTTGTCTTCTAAGAAAAGCAGATGTGTTAATTTCTGCAGAAAATTGAACTACCAGATAACACATTTACTGTAAAACTTATATTCATAGCTCTGGCTTTTATTTCCATCAGTCTATGAAATGACCCCGCCTTAATTTGGGACGTTTTCTACAAAAATGTCTGAAATGATGGACTGACTGGTTACCAAAAGTAGCTTGCATTTTCTATTAATCCACTTTTTTTAAACCTCTACTACAGGTAGAAATAAAGACAAATAAAAAATATAAACAAATCACAGCATTTTGAAAAGGTAATTAAAACACTTTCAAAATATTAAACCCTCATTTAACTCACTTCAATTCAATTAAAGATATACTGAACTAAAAAATCATCATCACGTTCCCTGAGACTGATTCACGACCACATATTACTTCTTTGAGAAAAGTAAAACTTGCACATGTTTCATTTCCGGTCAAACTTCCCCAAATAGGTCAAAATTTAAAATCAAAGAACATCCACATTCAATATGAATTAATACATAATTATTTATTCAGCATATAAAAATAATGTGAAAAGGGCACAGAACATACAAAGAGTAAAAAACGAACAAACCCTCTGATTTAAAAGGAATGTGGAAATGATGAATTAAGACGTTATTTGTAAAGACATGATGACATTTTCAGATCTCCAGGATATAAAAAGCAAACAGTAAGTGCAAAAAATTCAAAAGTAAAAATGTGATTTTAACAACCAGCTCTGATGAAAAGTTTCATTTCACAGGGGGATCATTTGCTTTTTATTTATGGGATATGTGGAAAAGTGGAAATTGCTTCGTCTCAATTCAAGTAAACCTATTGAAGAATTTATTCTACAAATTGGACTGCCAAGAATAAAATGCACGAGTAAACAACAGTCCTGTAAATAATCACCAAGAAGTCTTAAAAGTGTTTTTTTTCCTGAGCTTTTACATCATCCTACCGTCTTCTTTAGCGTTATTGCAGATTTAAAAACACGTCTTATGGGTCAACAATGTCTTCTCTGTCTCTACACCAACAACAAGCAGATCAACTTTTGTAATGTTTGATATTTGGTTGTTTAAACATCACAGGATAATGCGGTTCCCCTTCACCATCGTAGTGCAAAAAAAAAGCTTTGAAAGAGTTTTTATTTGAGAGAGATCTCTTATATGAGATTGTTTTTAAGGCACTTAAACATCAAACAGTTTTGAGTGAGGATGTACATGCTACATGTCTGGCACCTGGGGCATTTTTCATTATGATAATAACACAATTCTCTTCATTAATAACAGCCAAACAGGCTGGGGGGGGGCGACCCAGTAAACTCCTCTGTCTCAGCTTTGACTCAGGGCGCCCTCTGGTGGCCACAGGCGATCAGTTCTTCAGTGAAATCTGGTGGAGCCACTAATCAAACACGTCCTCCTGCTGCCCCCTCATCACAGTGCACGCATGGCCGTGTGAATCTGAATCAAAGAGCACGTTAACAGCTCCCCAAAGCGCTAAAAAGTCCGTCCAGCATGGCTAATTAAGACATCTCCACGGGGGGAACGCCGGCTCATTAATTAAAAAATAAAAACCTCTGTCTGGAGCTGCACATGTACTCGGAATAATTAAAACGGCTAAAGAGACGAGGGGCGGACATATCTGACTCGCGCTTCCCAGGAGTCCACGTCTTCCGGCGCTGATAACATTATCACGCACCTTTTGAACCGCTCCGGCTCGGAGTCCAGTAATTGCTCTTTATCAGCGGCGCTTAATAGATATCAATTCAATCCAGAGAAGCGTGGGCCTCGTACTTCACAGACGGTGAATTTAAGATCCTGGACCGGCAGAGGGGCAGAGGTCACATACAGGGGCTGAGTGTAAAGGATTTTAAAGTGCTACGCAGACGCAGGGGTGTTTGAGGCAGACGGGGAGGATGCCCTTGTTGATTTGGTGAAACTCCACCAGCTGGAGGAGGTCGATGAAGAGCGTCAGGCCGTCGTCCATGGTGAAGTACTTCCTGCCTCCGTCTTCACACTGCGGAGACAAAGAGAAGTACGATCACAAAGGTCACTATGTTTGGGCACCAGTGACGTTATCATAGTGTAGCTTCAAAAAGTAAAAGTTAGCTTCATTGCTAACCTTGACTAGAAACATTCATTTCTACATTTTGACAAACAGTGTTGATTCTAGCCCACAGTAAAAATCAATGTAGCTAACAAGGTGACTGTATAAACCACAAAGATGTTTAACCGTTTGGTGCAGCGATCAAGTTCAGTCAGTCGTAAACAGCTGATACCCTAAACTCAATCCACCTACAGAGAGCGACGGTTAGCACCACGCCGAGGTCTTTAGTTCACCCAACAGCCAGAATGATCGGTGAAAAAAAACAAAACTTAAAGTGACTTTTAAAGGTGCATAAAAAAGAAGATATTGCAAGTCAAACTTAAGACTTTTTAAGACCTTTTTAATGCCACCTTGAATGAAATTTAAGACCGAAAACACTATAAATATAGGCGACGGTTGGGGGATCCCGCTGTATCACAACCCAAGCATAGCATGTGTGTCACTCAATGAGACTCCCAAGTAACGTGAATGCACTTGATCTCCGACCCAATATCGTACGTGCACGTCGAGTTGCTTATTTTTAGTGGCGTGGTTCAAAGTCTCGTCGAAACATTAAAACAAAAAAATACTTGTTGCTTCTGATGGAAGGCGGTGGTCCAAAACGAGTTATATAGGCCGTCTTGTCCTTTCCAGAAGTAAACGTGCTCACGATTTGTGAGTCAGGGAACATCAAACGGAAGAGATCTCCTATCCCCTCATTGGCGTTGTAAGACTGGTGTTTGACCACTGTGTTGGTGTCGCACCAAATGCTGCTCTCAGGTCAGTGCTAGTAGCAGCGGGGACCGTTGTCTGCGGCGCTGGCCCCGGGGCAGAGACGGCTGGGGTCTGTTGGCTCCGGGCAGCGGTTTTGAGCTTTTCGCACTGCGCGTGGATCTCGACAGCCTTAACCCCCGTGGTGCCGAGCTTGAAGGTCCTTTTGCACAGAATGCATCTGGCCTCGTCTGGGTTGGCAACAGACGTGAGCCAACTTCGAAAACGGACGTCGTCCAGCCAACTCTCAATAAATTTGCACTTACACATAGTGGCAGACTAGCTAGCAAGCATGCAGATAATCATTTACATCAGCAGCTAGTAAGAAAGTAGCCTCTCTACATCTCCTTCTTGAAAAGTCCCGCAAGAAAAATAAAAAAATATGTAACATTAAATAGTCCTGCCCCGACAAGACCTTTGAGTAATGTATTTAAGACCAGCATATAACATTTTTAATGAATTTAAGACTTTTTAAGGATGAGCGGACACTCTGTATTAGATAGATAAATAAAAACTTTAGAAAGGATGATGACACGATGATTAGGATTTAGATAAGGATTACTTTAGGGATGTTAATGATTAATCGCTGTAAAGAATTTAACAGATTAAAAATGTATTAACCGACAATCTGTTTACAATTTAGTCGGCGGTCACCTGTAATACCATTTTATACCACCTTTGCAACTTACAACACAGGAAAGTGAGGCTAAAATGAAGCGGTCAGCAGAGAGAGTTTACAACATAAAAAACACTAAAGCGTACATTTATTATGGTGATTAGAGTATTTTATGCGCTACCAACTCACTCCTGAACGTGTTGAAATGTTAATTTGCCGACAAATCAGAAGAATTAAGTGTGTTGTGAAGAGGCTCAAATTGCTTTATTTCACTTGCAGAACTTTTTTTTTTTTTTTTTTTTTTTTTCCAATATTAACAAACATAAGGAGAGTCATACGTTTAAAAGAGAGACAGCCTTGTTGTTTTATTAGTTTAAACTGATTGTATTTAATGAATTCATGTTTCAAAGTAACTATTGTGTTGCTATAATTGTTTCAATAAATCATAAACTGAGAAATACACGAGCATTTTGTGGCTCATTAATGATTAATTGATCGTTAAGGTGTTCAACTATCGGTTGAGAAAAATGACTGAAATTTGCAACTCAAGAAGATGCTTGAACCAATTTATCAAACTTTCATCTTTGTTGTCGCTGCTCTGTTTCCCACTATCCTGCTTCCTGCTTCTCCCTCCATCCCATTTTTTAAAGCCCAACAAAGTCTCCATAGATGTCTGTTCATCATCAGTCTGGTTTGTCTTGAGATAACATTTGGAATGAACTGACACAAACACAAACAAAGACTGAAGGGATTTAAAGAGGATCTGAGGTAACTCACGGGGATAACCAGGTAATGTTTGGTCTTCAGCTTATAACACAAAGAGAGGACGAAGCACTGAGCATGCTGCTGACTCTCACGGATCAGGAACATCCTGCACACAAAAAAAAAAAAAGAAGCATAGAGACATTTCAGAATCCATTTTCCAAACATACACTTTCACATCAGTCTGCGTTCACACAGCGAGATAATGAACCCAGCTTGGTGTTTCTGGACTTCTTTAGGCGTCTGAAGAGCCAACCATGTCTCCTCCAGGCTCCTGCACACAGTGTGATAAGAGACGTGATGCAGATCCATGGCGTGTCACACTCGGTCTGTTACCCTCTGTGTGTGTGTGTGTGTGTGTGTGTGTGTGTGTCAGACTGTTGGACATCAGTTTAGAAGCGTGAGATTGACCGATGAATGTGCAGTGAATCACGGCAGAGAAACAGAAAATGTGCCAGCAAGAGACAAATCATCCAACTCGCAGAAATCGTCTGCAGCCTGGTGGAGCCATTTTACGCTTTATACTCCCAACTGGTTGGTTCGTTTCTGTCTGACTTCAGTCATGAAACGTGCAGAGATTTGGACGTAGGTTGTTTACTTTTACAAGCTTTAAAGTGGAACAACTATCTCCTGAGTTTTTGGATCAATCTTAAAGTCCTTTAAGAACGACGAGAGAGGTTGAGATGCAACATCAGAGCTGTTCTTTCAGAAGGAATGGTTCACTATATTTGCTTTGCAGACATTTTCCTCTCCTGACATACGAAGAGGAATTCAACTAAACGTACAAGATGTAGAGTTTTATGAGAATGTTTACACTAAAATATCAAAATTAAGAAAAAATGGATAAACCTGTCTTATATTTTTTTTTGTTGATTTCTTAAATCACCTCAAATATTTCAAACAGTTATCAAAACCAGAGAAATCTGTAATTTTATACTTGTAACATGTCGTGTCTTTTGTGGTGGCCGCCATGACACACACAACATGTTTATCGTTGCCATGGAAACGCCAGATGTTACGTCAAAGGTCGCTACATGAGGAAGCGTGAGCTGCTACTGAAAGCTGCCGTACTGTCGCTGTTTGTGCTGCTGTGATAAAAACATCATGTAGATTATACTCTGATACATCAGCTCGTCTGTAAACATATTCTCTTCCTCAGGTCGGTTTCGCCCGGTCGTCATGACTACGGTCAACTTGGAGTTTGTTTTAATCGAGGGGTAGTAGCAGAGAGAATCACTCCCATGATTCCCCGCCAGCCTCAGTGTCATCTTTTTGTTATTGTTTTGATTGAGAGCCCCCTGGTGGTGGATTCTACACACTGTGCCTTTAACACAACGTCTCCACTTTTTTAGTAATTGGGTTTGTAGTTCCTGCACTCACCCGTCCACCAGGCCCTGCTTCTCTATCAGCCTCTGAGCTTCTTTCCTGGACACACCGCCATGAAACCACGGCTGGGTCTTGTGAATGGCTGCAGAAACAGAGACATGAATACAGGAGCATGAAGCAGAGAGCGAGTGCACGTTGTAATTAAAAAAAAAAAAAAAAAAAATACAGGTGACCTGGATCAGGACCCGTCGTGTTGGACTTACAGGAAGGTCGGGCTGCAGAGTTCAGGTTGGGCAGACTGCACCTGAGGGCTTCTCTCCTCTGCATCAGTGAAGAGGGAACACGACAGAGAAAGGTCACAAATCAGAAACATGAGCAAGAATGCTTCACTGCTAGTTTCCTCTCAAAGATTATTTCTTGTTTAGTGCCACAGACATCAGATTCTAAACATCATAGAGAGCTGTCTCCTCCCCCCCCCTCCTCTCCAGAGTGGATGCTCACACAGGTCACCATGTGGTGGACTCTGAAGCTTCAGTGTTTATCCAGCTCTGCATGGGTCTGTAAACCTTTCTGTGTTCTAACCTCTCTCCATTTTTCAAAAGCATCTCCAATATTGATCCTAGTTTGAGCACGTTTCTGCTCGTGGAGCTTATTAGAAACATGGTCGGTCGGGTACAATCACTTCTATCTGAACCACTTCTCTTGCCCGCTTCCATCGCTGCAACACCCGTTGACCTGATAACTGCTCTCATATCTGACAAACCGAGGGGCGTCCAAAACGGCCGTGTGTGTGTGTGTGTGTGGGGGGGGGGGGGGTCACCTTAAAAGCGTCTACCTTCTCTGGTCCAAACAAATCCAGAGCATTCAGGAGCAGAATCTAAAGTTAGAAGGAGGACATACTGGCTGCTGCATTGTTGTCAGAGAAGCCAGCACTTCAACATGTTTCCTTAATGATCAGATAGTAAGATACCTTTATCATCTCACTGATTGATCCTGTGTTAGACTAAATGAGAATATTTCCTTTGACCTGAGAGATAATCGCAGATATTTTGACTTTTTGGCAGAACTAATGATTGTGTTTCTTATCCTGGCTTCAGTGTGTCAGTCCTTTTCCCAAATAATGGAGTCTTCGTTTGGTTCATAAAATGTCAGGATGTAGTTAAAAATGGTCCTTACTGTTTCTCCAAATGAACTATGCAATAACATCCCACTCTGATGAGCGTACAACCCCGAGTAATGACAGTCTCCTCTTCTACCCAAAGTCACCATTTTCATCTCACAGACCTCTGTGAGCTCACATAGACACTCTGCTCATTCACAAGTTTACACCCGGGGAATCAAAGAGAATTTCTAACTCTGATTCTCGTCCTCACCCTCCAGGCTTGTCCCTCCTCCCTCTCCGCACTCTGGGCCTCCGTCGGGTTCTGGATGACCCGTCCGCCCGCCTTCCCTGAGAAGTCCATGGCCACCAGACTCGCCTCGGACTTGGACTACACACACACACACACACGCGCACACACACACACACACAAAGTTTAACACAAACACGTCAAACAGCAGGTGAACACAGAATCCTCTACATGCGTCACATCTGATGATCTCACTTTTCCATCTGGGAATTTGGTTCCTTCGAGGCTGCGAGGGGCCGACTTGGACAGCTGGTAGTTACACTGGAGCTGCTTCCCGTACTGACCGCACACCAAAGGAAAAAAACCACACAAATAAATTATTAATTTAACTGTTTATCCTTTGACAAAATCAAAAAAAAACATATTCTCTAAAAAAAAATAATAATAATGTACCGTTATCGTCAGTGTTAGCCAAATACTGATCAGAATGTATTTGTAATAAAAATGTTTCAGAAGGACAGAGAAGGATTATTTTATAAATTCTTTAACAAAAATGCTTTCACTCTGTGATTTCATTTATTGTTTTTATTTGATTATTTTGTTGTCTGCTTGTTTACTCTCTGCCTGTTGCTTTAATCGTCTCTCTGCTTGTATTTTCTGTTGTAAAGCACTTTGTTACTTGTATATTAAATAAAGTATTATTATTATTATTATTAACCTTGAACAATCTGAAAGCCGACGTCCAACATGTCCGAGTCTGTTCGCTGTCAGCACACAAGATCTTCAGGTCCTGAGTACGGACGGGATTTTTGGAAGGCTGAAGAACAAAAAAAAACACAAAGTGAGAGAGGATGGACTTTTCTCATCAGTTTGTAGAGAGACTAGAGACACATGTTAGTGTTAGAGGAACATGGTGAAGAGGATTTTGCATCATATGTGACCTTTAATGATTCATTATAACTAGTAATATTAATTGTGATGTATCATGTTACTGTGTTTTTACTTTCTTAGAGAGTTACTGTAACATGAAAATCTCATCAACGCAGCCCTAGCTGTGTGTGAATAGAATAGAATATATCTTTATTGTCATTTCTATAAAAACAACGAAAAACAGTTTAGCAGCTCCTGTCATTTGCAGCAAACACAGATGGACGGTAAGACTGATTATTTAAAGACAAACAAAAATCACATCTTAAGAAGCAAACAGTAGAACGTATCTGGAAAAGTGCAAATGGTGCAGAGCAGCAGTCAGTAAATATGATTATTTGAGCTCAAGTTACTTATCTAATCATACTGTATTTCGACTCTGACGTAAAATCTACTCTGCAGAAAACTTACAGGCAAGATTGTTCCCTGGAGTTATGTAAAAGTCTGCGTTCATCAATCACTGTGAACGGTGCTGAACAAAGAGCGGTGTAAGATTTATTACTGCTCTAGATGCTGCTTCTGACGTACAAACAATTCAGTCTCCACGACCAGAAGAATGACCTGAATGTTAAACGGGGGCTGAGGGGGGGGTTCTTACAGACCCTCAGGTCAAACTCCTCTCTACATGTTCCTTACATGTCGTCCTGTATGACGTGTGTCTTCATGTTGTGACGCCTGGAGGGAGAGTTTACCTTTATGCAGAAGGTGAAGTCCGCAGGCGC